>NC_134690.1:120398620-120701986 GCF_050947455.1 Rhinoderma darwinii
ATGAACCGTTGGAGTATAATGCAAATTTTATTGAACAAATCTCCTAATGATAACAGATTTTTTTTTAGAAGTAAAAAACTCAAAATGCACTGTTTCAAATTATTATGCACAACAGAGATCAAAACATTTTAAAGGTTGTAAAGAGAACTAAAATGGTAATTTGTTGAATTTGCAGCATCAGGAGGTCATATTTACAGAAATCAAAAGCTCTTTCAATCCAAAAAAACTTAACAGGCCAAGTTACATGTTAACATAGGACCCCTTCTTTGATATCACCTTCACAATTCCTGCATCCATTGAATTTGTGAGTATTTGGACAGTTTCTGCTTGAATATCTTTTCAGGATGTCAGACTAGCCTCCCAGAGCTTCTGTTTTGATGTGAACTGCCTCCCACCCTCATAGATATTTTGCTTGAGGATGCTCCAAAGGTTCTCAATAGGGTTGAGGTCAGGGGAACATGGGGGCCACACCATGAGTTTCTCTCCTTTTATGCCCATAGCAGCCAATGACACAGAGTTATTCATTGCAGCATGAGATAGTGCATTGTCATGCATGAAGATAATTTTGCTACGGAAGGCACGGTTCTTCTTTTTGTACCACGGAAGAAAGTGGTCAGTCATAAACTCTACGTACTTTGCAGAGGTCATTTTCACACCGTCAGGGACCCTAAAGGGGCCTACCAGCTCTCTCCCCATGATTCCAGCCCAAAACATGACTTCGCCACCTCCTTGCTGACGTCGCAGCCTTGTTGGGACATGGTGGCCATTCACCAACCATCCACTACTATATCTATCTGGACCATCCAGGTTTGCACGGCACTCATCAGTAAACAACACGGTTTAAAATTAGTCTTCATGTATTTCTGAGCCCACTGCAACCGTTTCTGCTTGTGAGCATTGCTTAGAGGTGGCCGAATAATAGCTTTATGCACACTTGCAAACCTCTGGAGGATCCTACACCTTGAGGTTCGTGGGACTCCAGAGGCACCAACGACTTCAAATACCTGTTTGCTGCTTTGCAATGGCATTTTAGCAGCTGCTCTCCTAATCCTATTAATTTGTCTGGCAGAAACCTTCCTCATTATGCCTTTATCTGAACGAACCCGTCTGTGCTCTGAATCAGCCACAGATCTTTTCACAGTACGATGATCACGCTTACGTTTTCTTGAAATATCCAATGTTTTCATACCTTGTCCAAGGTATTGCAGTATTTCACGCTTTTCGGCAGCAGAGAGATCCTTTTTCTTTCCCATATTGCTTGAAACCTGTGGCCTGCTTAAAAATGTGGAACGTCCTTCTTAAGTACTTTTCCTTTGATTGGGCACACCTGGCAAACTAATTATCACAGGTGTCTGAGATTGATTACAATGATCCAAAGAGCCCAAAGACACAATACCATCCATGAGTTTAATTGAAAAACTAATAATTAAATGTTTATGACACTTAAATCCAATGTGCATAATAATTTGGAACACGGTGTATGTACTATATATGTTTTCATAAACTAATGGTAGAGATGATTTATGTGAGCTATTTATTAGTGACCAGGGCCTGTGATGTCTATCTATGTTTGTTTATGTTTTTTTATTGTATGTGTTTTTGTGTTGTGCTTATTTTGTCATTTAGACACAGGATTGCGCTTAGTGCTACTTCTGTCATATTTTAATAATTTTGTTAATAAATTTTGATATTTTTATAATAACGCTGAGCCGAGTGCCTGTTTTGCCAGTTGTTATCCTCTGCTTATTCACTATTCCCTCCCCCCATTTCCTCCCTATCTTTCCATCCCCCATCCCTTTCTATATTGGTACATAAATACACAGACAGAAACATATACAAATTCATAAAAGGCACATATATACAAGCACAAAGACATATTCACATATACATACAGACATATATACACAGTACAGATAATGTAGTAGATGTTACCTGCAGTCCTATGTAACACCATAGATAATACAGTAATAACTCCCTGAGTACAGATAACGTAGTAGTGTTACCTGCAGTCCTATGTAACACCTCAGATTCACTCTGATAACTATACCCACACAGGCACATATAAACACACACAGAGACAATATATATATATATACCCATAGAGGCACATATAAACACGCACTTTAAAAACATTATTTCAGCAGAGTATATTAGGGGGCAGCAGAGTATATAGGGGCATCAGAGTATATAAGGGGACAGTAAAGTATACAGGGGCAGCAGAGTATATAAGGGGCAGCACAGATATCTTCATTTTATCTGTTCTACTTTAATATTGAACATACACACTTACAAAGAGACATAAACACACACACACACACACACACAAACACACACACACACACACACACACACACACACACACACTGGAATATATACACACACAAACACAGAGACACTTACCATCCCTCCTGGCTGACAGGATCACAGGCTTCTTGTAGGACGGGCTGTGGGCGGAGCTTCCTCCTCCGCTCCTTGGCTCCTGTTTACTCCGTGTGTACAACGAGGAGCTGAGGACAGAGCAGAGCAGAGCCCAGTGGCGTCCCCTACATGCTGGGAGGGTGCAGCGGCCTGTGCACTCGCACAGGTCGCACTCACCTAAGGCCGGCCCTGATTGCAGTACCTTGAAAGTTTATCAAACCTTGGGCTATTCAGTTTAGAAAAAAGGCTTAGGGGCGATTAATTACAATGTACAAATATATAATTGTACAGTACAGAGATCTTTCTAATAATCTTCTTACATCTGTGATCGTTAATTTGACTTCTAAGTTTCAGACACCCACAACGGATGGCCAATAAATTTAATGGCCGGCATGTAATGCTACATTTCCTACCTCTGCAGGGGAAATGTATAGCTGGCATTTAGCTGCTTTAGGATAACAGCTGATCGCAAGGGGTGGCTTCTTCTAAAAGGGGTTGCCTTCATGAGACAAGCCCTTTAAGGCTATTGCTCAGAAAACATTGCTGGAGAAACATAGATTCATTGGTAGTGTAAAGGACTGCCTAACACATAACTTTAATTGAAAATTGTTTTGATTTATTTTTCTGGGAGAAGGAATTTCCTTTTCACTTTATATAACCTAAGTATAATTTATTTACAAGACATCTTTAAATGTAAATGTATGCCTATTTATTTCAGTCATGTATAATGTATTACTTACATGGCACATTGTGCTCCTTGACCTGTCATCTGATCATGAATACAGTGTCCTCTCTGACTTGCATTATTTTAAGTGTAACTATGAAATATTTTTTTTTGCCCGTTTTTACCAAATTCTGTACTTCCTGTGTTGTTTCAGTAAGTGACTTCTGTTTTATAATCAGTACAGTAAAAAGTTTTACTGTTCTGTCACTTAACAGGAAGTTGACCTATGCACGGTCCACATCATATGTGTCTCACTGACAAGAGTCAGCAAATCAAAGTTCATGAAATAGCACTCTTCTGATATGGAGAAGATAAAATAAAATATTGGATCCTTTGTTTTGGCGCAGCTGGATAAATCAGGTAAAATACAATCAGTTGTAATTTATCTGATGAAGTGGCGGTTCGGCCCCGAAATGCGTCGTTTTAATTTATACAAATAAACCTTTCCAGATCAATTCCCCTTGGATCAGTGTCAATCTGTTATAAAAACAGAGTTTGCTTTATCCAGCTGCGCCAGAACATAGGATCCAATATTTTATTTTATCCAAGTTTGGGATACAGGCTGCAACTGTGTCCAATCATCACTCAGTGGAGTGTTTTGGGATTATGCACTTTGGGATGTTGTGTTCCAAGCACAGCAAAATCAGGTGAGTGTTTTTTGACCACTTTTTTCACCCTAACGTATCGTATTTTCAGGTTCATGCATTAAGTGCGCTATGTTTTTTCTTGTCCATCCACATACCTAGTACACTCTTCTGTTTTGACTTGTAATGCTTAGGGTGTGCGTTCACATATATCAGTTAGGGCCTGTTCACATCAGCGTTCGCTTTCCGTTGTGGGGTTCCGTCTGAGGTTTCCGTCGTGGAACCCCGCAACGGAAAGTCAAATGGAAACCACAGTTTCCATTTGATATCAATGGTGATGGAAACATTGCTAATGGTTTCCGTTTGTCACCGTTGCGACAAGTTTCCGTGTTTTTGATGGAATCAATAGCACAGTCGAGAGCAGCACTAGCAGCCGGGGGCATCACTAAGGTCTTGAAACTTCAGGGGAAATAGCCCCAATACTTATACCCCCCAAAATGTTTGTGTGCATGTATGTATATGTGTATATAGGAGACAGCATATCTATGGCACTACGACCCTATAGCTATGGATAGGATTAGATACAGTGGCTCAGCAGACAGTATCACACATGATAGGATTAGATACAGTGGCACAGCAGACAGTATCACACATGATATGATTAGATACAGTGGCTCAGTAGACAGCATCACACATGATTGTATTAGATACAGTAGCTCAGCAGACAGTATCACATATAGGATTAGATACAGTGGCTCAGAAGGAGTGTATCACACATGATAGGATTAGATATAGGGCCCAGCTCGCTGACATTGTGGCTCCATCGCTGGACCCAGGAAAGGTAAGAATAATAATTGTTTTGCTTTTTTATGTGTTACTAATTATTTTTGTGTGTTTGTGTTTTTTTACAAGTTCGGTTGTTGGACTATGTCGGATTCGAGGACAACTTCGATGACAGCGTTTTTTTATTCTCAATAAAAAGGATAACGAGGGTTGTGTGTGGGATTTTTATTTCAATAAAATATTTTTCCTATGTCCTTATATTTTTCTAAACTTTATTACTACCACCTTAGTAATGGCTGCTGGTTGATTGACAATGTCCATTACTAAGGTGGGGCTTAATGTTAGACATGAAGAGATGAAGAGGCTAACACTAACCCCCATTATTACCCCAGTACCCACCGCCACCAGGGGTACCGGGAAGATCCGGGTACGGTCCAGTACCCGACCATCTATAGTGATCGTTGGGCACTGGCACAGGCTGGTATTATTAGGCTGGGAAAGCCCAAAAACAGTGGCTCTTCCCACCCTGGTAATGCTAGGCTGCTGCTGTGTTGTATCTGGCTGGTTATAAAAATGGGGGAACCCCACATCGTTCTTTCCAATTATTTATTTATTTATTTATAAAATGGGGTCCCCCTCTGCAGCAATTCCGTTGGAAGTAGCAGAAATTCCACTGCAGAAAAAACGCACCGTTTCCTGCGTATTTTAATGCATCGTATTTTGCTGCGTTTTTCTCAATTTTGGGAGATGGTCACATCTCTGAAAAACGCATCAATTCAGTCCACTTTCCACAGCAGGAATTGACATGCTGCAGTCCGAAACATACCCACCGCAGGTCAATTTCTACTCTGAATTTTTATGCAGCGTGGGTGAGATTGTTAAAGTAGCACTTTGATGCTACTGTATTCTGCTGCGTATTTTCTGTTCGCAATTGCGGATGGAAAATATGCAGCAATTCCGCTACGTGTGGACAAGCCCTTAGTGGACATAAAAAAATAAATCTGGTTGTTCTTCATGAATCATGTAGCCTGGCACATACGCGTCCAAATAGTCTGATCAATATGTGAATATTTAAAGGCAATGTCCCATTAGGCTAACCCCTATTTAAATAGAAGCCAGCATGGTGATCAGCTGACTGCCACGGATCCTGCTTCAGAAACTTCCTGCAATCAGCTAATATCGCCAGCAGAAGCCGTGTCTTGCCAGACATTTCCCCTGCAGCGGTCTGTTTGACATTGGCAGCAAGCCTTGTAAAACATAGCAAACAGCTACATGTTCTTGCATATAGAAGGGGGTCCCAACTGCTGGACCCCATCTGTCACATGCAAAGAGTTTGTCTGCGTGAGACAACACTTTCACATCTACTTTTGATAGTCAGGTGTTAATGAGTAGATAGTTTTGCACCAAAATTTGTACCATTTTCTTAGTATTAATAAATCTGTCGAAAAGGTAACGTCAACTCCCAATAAAACCCAACAAGTTTTCGCTGGTCTTTTCAGAACTGCCAAATTTTGACACAAATATCACATACGTCATGATTTGCGACTTTTTTAAGCTAAAAAAATTAATTCCCCCATTCGCATACATTTACTAAGACTAGCGTTTCTAACACCATTATAAAAAATAAGTTAGTTGAGGGATTTGCGATTATTTAAACCCCTTCCTGACATTTGTCGTAACTGTACGTCATGAGCGGCGAGGTGTTCCCGCAACATGTTGTACAGTTACGTTAAGAAGATGACGTGAACTCAGAAGCTGAGCGCGCATCATCAGCCGCGGGTATCAGTTGTATGTTAAACTAGCTCCGATCCCCGCCATTAACACCTTAGATGCCACAGTCAAATGCGACCGCGGCATCTGAATGATTTGTAGCTGATCGGCATCCACGCAAAGTGATTGTGGGGGTGAAGATTGCTGCTATGGCAACCGGAGGCCTAACAATGGCCTCCTAGTCTGTCAAGTACGGAATCTATTGGGCCCCGCCAGAGATTGGCCTAATAGGCTTGCTGTTAGTGTTAAACTGACTGTTCTAATGTACTGCACTACGTAGTGTGAGACATTGACAGGAAAAAAGGTAGGGGATTGTTATGTTTCCCCAAGATTCCCCTCATATGTGTACTAGGCTCCAGGAAGTATCTGTCTCATCCAAGGAAAGCTGGATGAGATGGAAGGAATCCAGGAAAGCTGAATATCCCTAGCAAGGAGTAGTTTGCTAAGTAATTGCTAAGTTCGTGACATAACGCCGACATAGATATGCTTATAGAGGACCTGTCACTAAGCCCTAGAAAGTGAGTTGGCAGTCTTACCCATACCTCCCAACCGTCCTGGATTCAGCGGGACAGTCCCGGATTCCGGATGATGTCCCGCTGTCCCGGGCGACCGGGGTACGTCCCGCTGTCAACTGTATCTGTGACCTCAGGACGCAGATACTATTGAACCCAATACTGTAGCAGAGAACAGTCAGTTCCCTGCTTCAGCATTAGTTCAGAACGGAGGAGCAGATAGAGCTCCTCTGCTCACCGATGACTCCCTGGGCACAGCGCTACTTTAAGCGCTGTGCCCGGGGACGCCCTTGACGTCACTGTCCATATATTGACAGTGACAACAGAGGCTCCTCCTGGAGCGGAATCCCCGTTGCCGAAGCCCTGGCCAAAGATTCCGCTCTTAGAGGGAATCCCTGATGTCACTGTCCATATATGAACAGTGATGTCAGGGGTTCCTCCTGGAGCGGAATCCCCGGCCAGAGCGTCGGCAACGCTCTGGCAGGGGATTCCGCTCCAGGAATAGCCCCTGGCGTCACTATCCATATATGGACAGTGACATCAGGGGTTCCCTCTAGGAGTGAAATCCCCGGCCTATGCTCTGGTTAGAGATTCCACTCCTAGACGGGGTCCCAATGGTGCTATCTACAGGGGGGGAGGTTAGCGCTATCTACAGGGGGCATTGGCACTTTATCTGTGGGCACTGGCAGCTAAGGCGGCTTTATACTGTATGGAGGCAGCTAAAGGGACATTATACGGGATGGGGGCAGCTATGGGGGCATTATACTATATGGGGGAAGCTATAGGGACATTTTACTATATGGGGCAGCTGTGGGGGCATTATACTGTATGGTGGCAGCTAAGGGAGTATTTAACTGTATGGTTGCAGCTAAGGGGGCATTATACTGTATGGGGGAAGCTATAGGGGAATATTACCGTATGGGGAAGCTGTGGGGGCATTATACTGTATGGTGGAAGCTAAGGTGGCATTATACTGTATGGGGCAGGTAAGGGGGTATTATACTGTATGGGGCATTATACTGTATGGGAGGAGCTATAAGGGCATTGTACTGTATGGGGCAGCTATGGGGGCATTATATTGTATGGGGGCATCTGTGGAGGCATTATACTGTATGGGGCCAGTAATGAGGCATTATAGTGTATAAGGGCAGTTATGGGGGCATTATATTGTATGGGGGAAGTTATAGGGGCATTATACCGTATGGGGTAGCTGTGGGGGCATTATACTGTATGGTGGCAGCTAAGGGGGCATTTGACTTGTGGCAGCTATGGGGGTATTATACTTTATGGGGGCATTATGGGAGGAGTTATAAGGGCATTATACTGTATGGGGCAGCAGCTGTGGGGACATTATGCTGTATGGGGGCAGCTATGGCAGCATTATACTGTATGGGGGCATCTGTGGGGGCATTATACTGTATGGGGCAGTTATGAGGAATTATAGTGTATAAGGGCAGCTATGAGGGCATTATGCCGTATGGGGCAGCCATGGGAGCATTATGCTGTATGGGGGCATCTGTGTGGGCATTATACTCACGTGATTACAGCCGGCTGTCATTGCGTGAGTCAGTCTTCAGCCGGCGTGGTCTCACACGATGACACTACCTGAAGACTGTCTTTAGGAAACAGCCTCACGCTGATAGGTCAGCGTTAGAGGCTCAGTGCTAGCTCCGCTCACTGTGAATCACTTTTCGGCCAAAACCACTTGGCTAGCCAGCGAGTCATTTCCATATTTGTTGATAAAAATAGAGGGGTCCATAGAGGCAATTTAGCTAGGAATTACTGTGGCATTACTAACTCATGCCTGAGACAAGACTCACAGCTCTAGAACAATAGGGCTACATTCACACGAATGTGGCCAATTGCTGTTTTTCATGTCCGAGGTGCACCCGTGTGGGACGTGTTATCACGCATCCCCCATAGACTAGAGTCTATGGAGGGATGCATGAAAACGCAAGAAAATAGGACATGTCCTATTTTTTCACGGACCCTTCACACGCACCATTGAAACAACGGTCATGTGAGCAGCCCAATTGAAATACATGAGTCCGTGTGACAGCCTTTGTTTTAACGGCCGTCACACAGACGAGACACACGCTTGTCGGAATGAGCCCTAAGATGTAGGAGAAGCCTGGTAGGGGCAGGTATCGCTATGGATTATTGACTGATTGCCTGAAGGTAAAAGAATAACCTATAAGACTGCCAGCTCTTCTGACATGCTGACAGTACAAACTTTTTAATTGACTCAAATTCATCTACAATACCATAATTATGACCGGACATTTTGACAATAGACATCCAAATTGCAGCATATTTAAGAGTTAAAAATATAGATCATTTACTAAAAATACTCAATAATCAGCTGTAAATCGAGAAAAATAATTTTTACATTTGAAAAAAAAATCAGGTCCCCTGTTTTTCTCTCGTTTGTCCCTATACAGTACAATGCTTCTACGATGTAAATGAAGCTAAACGAGTGATAAACAACTCGCTATTTTTTTTCAGCACTGTGCAGTTAGAACAATTGGATGTCTTGTCCTATGCATTCCAAGCATCTTTGAACAAGCTGAAGATTAACCTACCAATACCTGCATTTACATTCGAGCTTTTGGCCAGGGGACCCCTGACAGGTCTCCAGGGACCCCGGGGTTCCATAAAACTGTAAGGTAAAAATACTGGCCCAAGTTCTCAACTTGTGGTATGTGTACCCCCAGGGCTATACCATGTCTTTAGAAAATATACAATGTCCTCCTAATGTGCTATTAATTGGTGTACCACAGTGTATGATCATTACTTTGTGGGCAATTTATTTCAGTAGGGGCCTCTTGACTTAGGAATGCAGAAAAACACTGATCTAGAACACAAACATCTGCACTAACTGCACAGAATAGTTCTGGAGCATGGCAAAAAAAATTTTTTACCTTGATATATGCTTTAAATAAATATAATCTTTCAAAAACTGTGCAATGTGTTTACTCGAGTTTACTCAATTTTAATAATACATTTGCAAAATCATAGACCATTTAGTGGGAGAAAGATGAAATAATAGGGGTAAGAGTCAAATACTTCATTAAAAACACTGTATTATACAGGGTGATTAACCCTTTAATGACCAAGGGTCATTGATACCCCTGTGTTCAGGTCAAAGTTTGCATTTCTGATGTGCACTTCTTTAAACGATAATATCTTTGCAACCGTTTTGAATATCCTAACTATTTTTACTTTGTTTTTACAAGACTTATGAGGCTTTAATTTTCTAAATTAGTTTAATTAATTCCATATTTTTAATTTTTATTATGAGCAGACAAAATACTAAAAATGTGAAAAAAAACACTTCTGTAATTTTTATATATATATATATATATATATATATATATATATATATATATATATACACTGTTACAGCGCTGAAACAATTAGTCATCCTCTCTCTCTTGTAGAGTAGTGAAGAAGACTAAGGCTGGGTTCACACACCCTATTTCCGGACGTAATTCGGGCATTTTAGCCCCGAATTACGTCCGAAAATACGGCTCCAAAGCGTAAGCAAACATCTGCCCATTCATTTGAATGGGTTTTACGATGTGCTGTGCCGACGGTCAAGTGCCTGTCACTTCTTGAGACGTAATTGGAGCCGTTTTCCATTGACTCCATGGAAAAACAGCTCCAATTACGTCCGTAATGGACGCAGCGAAAGACACCTGCACATGCCATTACGGCTGAAATTACGGTGCTGTTTTCTCCTGAAAACAGCTCCGTAATTTCAGCCGTAATGGACGCTGCCGTGTGAACATACCCTTAGAGTTAAAACAAACTTACCTATGACCACCATGAGACACTCATGGTGATCATCAGCTCCTTATTTGCTCAGATAACAAGCACACTGGCTCCGTTATCTCTGGGCAGAAACTGTGGACGGAGGCAGAAGGAGGGGTGAGGTGCCGACACACGGGGAGAGAGTAGGAACAGTGAAAAGTGCAGGCTGCTTTATTCTGAGCAGCCAGGGCCGGCCCTAGGATAGATGGCGCCCTGTGCGAAATGATCTTTCGGTGCCCCACCCCATCATTAAAAAAACTGCCCCATAAAAAAATTATAATGCCCCTTTAGTGACCCCATACAGTATCATAATAATATTTAATAATTTAATATATTACAACCCCTTCAAGGACACAGTATTTTGTCCTCTAATGGTGCCCACAGTATTATGCCACCTGTAGTACCCCTACACAGTTTAATGTCCGCTTAGTGGCTCCCACACAGTATAGTGCCCCCCCCTGTAGATTTTGCCATATAGCCTCCCTGTAGACAGTGCCATAATCCCCCACCTCCTTTTTGTAGATCGTGCCATACAGCCACCCTCACCTTCCCCTTGTAGACAGTGCCCCCAAACAAAAACAAAAATTGTACTCACCTAGGCCCCATTCCCATGACGAACTGAGCTGCTCCACGACAGGATCCTGTAGCCTAGTACAGAGTTTCCCAACATTTCGGACTCGAGGCAGCACTGGAAAAATAAAATTTCCTCAGGGCCCCCCTACTAAAAGTTTTTTCGAGAAAGACAAAAAATGGCTAAGAACAATCACTACACTCATAGGGTTTGTTCACACATGTTTTTTGTAAGGCAAAAAAAATCTGCCTCAAAATTCCTTCAGCAACTGACAGCGTTGTGTGACCTTTTTTTGTGTGCAAAAGACGCAGGATAAAAAGCTCCAAACGGGCGCCGCAGGTATTTTCTGCCTCCTATTAATTTCAATTGGAGGTCAGAGGCGAAAACCACTTGAAGACCATCAGCCCCCCACTCACAGTAAAATGACCATCAGCCCCCACTCACAGTAAAATGACCATCAGCCCACCACTCAGAGTAAAATGACCCTCAGCCCACCACTCACAGATTCCCCCTGTAGCTAGCGCCACACAGCCGCTTGTAGGTATCACCACACAACCCCTTGTGGGTAGCGCCACACAGCCCCCTTGTGAGTAGCGGCACACAGCCCCCTTGTGAGTAGCGGCACACAGCCCCCTTGTAGGTAGCACCACACAGCCCCCTTGTAGGTAGCGCCAGACAGCCCCCTTGTAGGTAGCGCCAGACAGCCCCCTTGTAAGTAGCGCCAGACAGCCCCCTTGTAGGTAGCGCCACACAGCCCCCTGTAAAGAGCGCCACACAGCCCCCTGTAGAGTGCACCACACAGCCCCCTGTAGGGAGTGCCACACAGCCCCATGGTAGGAAGTGCCGCACAGCCCCCTAGTATGAAGTGCCGCACAGCACCCTGGTAGGGAGTGCCGCAAAGACCCCTGGTAGGGAGTGCCGCTCAGCACCCTGGTAGGGAGTGCCGCACAGACCCCTGGTAGGGAGTGCCGCACAGACCCCTGGTAGGGAGTGCCGCACAGATCCCTGGTAGGGAGTGCCGCACAGACCCCTGGTAGGGAGTGCCGCACAGAACACAGCCCCCTGGTAGGGAATGCCACACAGCCCCCTGGTTGGTAGTGCCACACAGCCCCCTGGTTGGTGGTGCCACACAGCCCCCTGGTTGGTAGTGCTACACAGCCCACAGCCCCCTGGTTGGTAGTGCCACATAGCCCCCTGGTTGGTAGTGCCACACAGCCCCCTGGTAGGTAGTGCAAGGACTACATAATGACCCTGATAGCTGGCGGGCAATAGACATTCAAAAAAGGACAACTGTGCAGGAGCACACAAAAAAAACCACCTTCCCCAGCTATCAAATAAATGTGTGGAAATAAACTAAGATATAACTTTTATTTAGTCTAGCTAAAGGATAAATCGTCTTCGCTAGATTAAATAAAAGTTATATTTTAGTTTATTTCCACACATTTATTTGATAGCCGGGAAAGCTGGGTATTTTGTGTGCTCCTGCACAGTTGTCCTTTTATATAGGTAGTGCCACACAGCCCTCTTGTACATAGCAACCCCCCCTTCCAGTATAGATAGCGCCACTGTAGCTCCCTGAAGGAGTGGAATCCCTGTGTGGCCAGGGATTCCGCTCCTGGAGCGCTCCTTGATGTCTCTGTCCATATATGGACAGTGACATCAGGGGAAACTCCTGAAGCGAAATCCCTGTCCACCGCGTTGCCGACGCTGTGACCGTCGATTCCACTCCAGGAGAAGCTCCTGTCGTCTGTGTCCATGACGGAGTGGAATCTCCGGTCATAGCGTCTGCAATGCTGTGACCGGGGATTCCACTTAAGAGGTTTCCCTGATGTCACTGTCCATATATGGACAGAGACATCAAACAGCACTCCAGGAGCGGAATCCCCGGCCACATGGGGATTCTGCTCCTTCAGGGAGCTACAGTGGCGCTAGTAGATAGCAGAGCAGGAAGATACCTCCCTGCTCTGCTATAGTGCCGTCGCTACCGCTATAGCAGCTACAGCGGCTGCTAGCGGCGCCACCGTCCTCATGCCCGGTGTCGCCGCTAGCAGCCGCTATGGCTGCTACAGCGGTAGCGACGGCCACTAAGTGAAGGAGCGCCCGGGCGGAAAGGCGACTGCCTAAGGCCGGCCCTGGGTGCAGAAAGCGAGTGGCACCTGACCCGCTGGTAGTTGCAACGGCGCGGAGATACACACACCTGCTGGTGCCCCTCTTGCAGTGTGGCGACTGGCGGCCTGTGCGACCGCACTGGTCGAACGTATCTAAGGCCGGCCATGTAAGCAGCGCTGCATTTGTAAGCTTAGTTTCATAAAAAAATGTGTTTGTTGTATGAAACTAAGTCAAAGAGGTGTTGGCACTTGTAGAGAGAGCCGACACATAGATTAGTGCAGAGCTGCTCACGCTGAAGCAGCTCTGCACTCATTAAACACCAATGCACGCTGCAAACGTCTATATACTCTACCGTTCAAAAGTTTAGGGTCACTTAGAAATTTCCTTATTTTTGAAAGAAAAGCACAGTTTTTTTTCAATGAAGATAACATTAAATTAATCAAAAATACACTCTATACATTGTTAATGTGCTAAATGACTATTTTAGCTGCAAACGTCTGGTTTTTAATGCAATATCTACATAGGTGAATAGAGGCCCATTTCCAGCAATCATCACTCCAGTGTTCTAATGGACAGACATTGGACAGAGGAAGATTGGAAAAAAGTGTTATGGACAGACGAATCGAAGTTTGAGGTGTTTGGATCACACAGAAGAACATTTGTGAGACACAGGACAACTGAAAAGATGCTGGAAGAGTGCCTGACGCCATCTGTCAAGCATGGTGGAGGTAATGTGATGGTCTGGGGTTGCTTTGGTGCTGGTAAAGTGGGAGATTTGTACAAGGTAAAAGGGATTTTGAATAAGGAAGGCTATCACTCCATTTTGCAACGCTATGCCATGCCCTGTGGACAGCGCTTGATTGGAGCCAATTTCATCCTACAACAGGACAATGGCCCAAATCACACCTCCAAATTATGCAAGAACTATTTAGGGAAGAAGCAGGCAGCTGGTATTCTATCTGTAATGGAGTGGCCATCGCAGTCACCAGATCTCAACCCCATAGAGCTGTTGTGGGAGCAGCTTGACCGTATGGTACGCAAGAAGTGCCCATCAAGCCAATCCAACTTGTGGGAGGGGCTTCTGGAAGCATGGGGTGAAATTTCTCCCGATTACCTCAGCAAATTAACAGCTAGAATGCCAAAGGTCTGCAATGCTGTAATTGCTGCAAATGGAGCATTCTTTGACGAAAGCAAAGTTTGAAGGAGAAAATTATTATTTCAAATAAAAATCATTATTTCTAACCTTGTCAATGTCTTGATTATATTTTCTAGTCATTTTGTAACTCATTTGATAAATATAAGTGTGAGTTTTCATGGAGAACACAAAATTGTCTGGGTGACCCCAAACTTTTGAACGGTAGTGTACATGTCAACTGCATGGGGCATCGGCAGTTGGTATGTATATAGCCGTATGGCAGTCGTGAAGGGGTTAAAAAAGGAGGGTGCAAAATTATAGCCTATTTATATCCGAGAGAACATAACAAAAATGTATTAACCTGAAAAGACACACTAACTATCCAAGTTTTATCTATACACTACAAATGTTCAAAGTGATTTTCATTAGTGACACGGCAGATGTCTAAGGGTAGTCCAGTTCTGTCCAGGCGCGTGCCAGCATATCCTCGAATATGGACTCCACTGTTTCAGTGATGCGTTGTCTCAGGTCGTTTAGATCTTGTGGCTGGGGGGTCAGTCCTTGATGTAGCCTCACAGAAAGAAGTCGCAGGGTTTTAGATTTGGTAAACATAGAGGCCAGCGCAACATTTGTGAATCGTCGTTTCAGGCACAACCGATCCGACATTCCGGTAGTGTTTTATTAGGGTATTGCCGAACATCCAAATGGAAATGTGGAGGTGCACCATCCTGCTGATAGACTGTTTGGCAGATCTTCCTCTGTCTGTGGCATAAGCCATTCCTTTAACATGTCCAGGTAGGAGTGGCCAGTGACAGTTTCCTCTGCAAAAAAGAAGGGACCGTAAACTTTGCGCCTGCTCATTGCACAAAACACGTTTACTTTGGGTGAGTCCCTCATTGGCTTGATAAGGACACATGGTTTTGCTGAGCCCCAAATTCTAACGTTGTGGCGATTGACCTTCCCACTGAGGTGAAAGGTAGCCTCATTGCTGAACACCAGCCTATCAGTGAATTCGTCCTATTCCAATACGCCCTGCAAGTCAATGCAAAAGTCATGCATTTCGGTTTGTCATCTGGTTTCACTCCTGAAGAAGATCTTGTAATCTGTATGACTCACAACGCAGACAATTTCGTAAGATACGCCATACCGTGGTTTCTGGCACTTGTAATTCCATACTAGTCAGCCTGGTCGACTTTCCTAGAACTACGCTCGAATCCTGTTCACTGTCTCTTCCAAAGTCTTTGGGCAGCACAGACATTTCCCATGACATAAAAACCTGGTGGTTTTGAATTGCTTCACCCAACGCGAAATGCAGTTTTATGCGGAGCACATTTACCAAATTTATTCTGAAAGTTTCACTGTACTGTCACAACAGACCCCGTTCTTTTTATCAGTTGTTACTTTAACTACAGGCCTTTACTTTTGCACCATTCTTTAGAATCACCCTGCATGTGGAGTGTATCCACATTACATATATACTGCTGGCAGTTAAAAAATTCTGCCACAAAACAAATAATTGATCACTACAATATTTAACAAGCAAGAATAGCACAGCAGGCATATCTGGAGACTAATTTGTTTACACTTAGCCACCAATTTAGATTGTAGCAGATGGCACATCGAAATGAAAATTACCTGTAATACAGCCAAGAAAGCCATGGGCCACAAGGTATTACTGCTGTGAATAAGCAGTTTTAACGCAAGTACAAGTCTTACCTTTGCCGTCATAATAAATTATAAGTGATTGCATTACTTTATTAACTGGAACTGTTTTCAAAAGTGTACTTTATTTCAATAATATATTTTTTAATTGCTGGTGGGCCCTGGCAGCGGAACATCCTGTGATCAGCATGTCACAGACCCTGCTTACAAAAAGGGTTAGTTCAAGCAGACAACAGTGTACACCTTTAAATGGCTTTATTTTTTAATTGAATCAACATGTTTTATGTTTTTAACCACTTTTGTAATTGACTTTGCCTAATTAATTTTTTTACTCCTTTTGATACAGCTTCTATGTATTCAGTATACATAGAAGCTGTATCATTCTCCCTCAGCCGATTCCGTCTGACGACGCGGCTCAGAGCAGGTCCTGCGTGCCTCTGACACAAAGGATCTAGCTAATATCGATCACATATAAGTTCATAACTTAGATGTGATCGATATTAGCTGGATTAGTCCATGCGTCTGCCTTGCGTGACCCAACGCTGTGTTAGCATGACTCTGTGATGAACCGTGCTACACCACGCTGGCAGAACTTTTTAGGCCACACAGACCTGGACCAGTCATTGCCGCGTGAAACGGCTTTTGGCTACACAGACCTGCACAAGCCATTGTCGCTTGAAACAGCTTTAGGCCACAAAGACCTGGACCAGTCTTTGTCGCCTGAAACAGCTTTTGGCCACACACACATGGAGCAGCCATTGCCGCCTGAAAAGGCATTTGGCCACACAGACCTGGACCAGCTATTGTCTCTTGAAAAGGCATTTGACTTACTCAGACCTGGACCATCCATTGCCGCCTGAAACAGCTTTAGGCCACACAGACCTGGACATGGTATTTTTCTCCTGAATAAGGATCCTTTACCAAGTTCTTGGAGACGTGACTGGAAAATATTCAGCCTGCAGATTCAACACCTACTGTAGCCAGCCTATGTGCTCCATGGTGACATTTTGCACTTTGAACCAGATCTAATGAAAAGAAATGGTCGAGTCAAAGACCCCTTCACTGCGTGCATTCAAAACAAAAATGGGGTCCCATAAAGATGTCTATAAATAGATGAGTATATTTCATTCAGGATTAATGTGCATCTGGATTTGGAGAAGTTAATTAAAGGAACATTTATTTTTATCCTCATTGTCCTCACTGCAACTGCAATCGTTTCCAATTTACATTTTTGCTCTTGAACTTCCATCATTGAGGCTCTATACTATAATGCCGTATATGTTAGATTCCTGGATTTATTAGTGTGTATAAATTGCCTATTATATAATGCTGTTTATACTGAAGGATGTTATTTCTTTCTTCTCACCATTAGGGTATGTTCACACGGCCTATTTACGGACGTAATTCGGGCGTTTTTGCCCCGAATTACGTCTGAAAATAGCGCCTCAATAGCGCTGACAAACATCTGCCCATTGAAAGCAATGGGCAGACGTTTGTCTGTTCACACGAGGCGTATATTTACGCGCCGCTGTCAAATGACGGCGCGTAAATAGACGCCCGCGTAGAGGAAGTGACCTGTCACTTCTTTGGCCGTAATTGGAGCCGCTATTCATTGACTCCAATGAATAGCAGCGCTAATTACGGCCGTAATTGACGCGGCGTTCAAGCGCCTGCACATGCCGGTACGGCTGAAATTACGGGGATGTTTTCAGGCTGAAACATCCCCGTAATTTCAGCCGTTACGGACCCCCGCCGTGTGAACATACCCTAATAGTTATTTGTGGTTCTAGCAATTTTTTGATAGCCTGGCCAGGTGATTTAGGTGGTCTTTTTTAATGCACTGTTTTTGTGTGACTGATTTATGGTATTAATCAGAGAAATAGTATTTATACAATTTTTGTATTAAAAAAAATATATATAATAAATTTAACGTATTTTTACACCTCAGTTTGTTTGTGCTCGCTATGTACCTTGCATTGGAAGGCACCAATAGTCTTTTGATTATTCCATAAGAGTATTTTCCTAGGATTAAATCTTGTGGTCGCAGATCCTAGCCAATTTAGCCCAACAAATCTGTACAGTGTGTTCTGACTAATAGATGCTAACAGATTATTCCAAGGTTCTGACTGAGTAAATCTGGCCATGCACTAGAGATTTTGGATGGCCGAAGAGGACAATTTAGACCATTTAATGTTGACTATTGGTGCCTTTTCATGACACAAAATAGCGTGACAGATGCCGACTGAGGACAGATCTAAGAAAAAGTTGATCTGACGCGTAGGATTTTTTGGTCGTTGTTAATGTGAACAATGAGAAGTGTATGATGCAGATTGGTCATTGATTGGTCAGCATCATACACTCCTCTGTACAACGCCCACTTGGTCAAAAATAAAAACACTGGGCGTTGTCTATTAAGAAACAAATTATAATAAATCTAAAATTGCTCATAACTTGCTCAAAAATGATCACTTTTGAAAATAAAAACCACTGCTGTTATCTACATTACAGCGCCAATCAGATTATGTAGGAGATAGGGCACTTATAATCTGGTGACAGAGCCTCCTTACGAGTACCTTACCTAAAACAGAATATTTGTTTGTAATTCTACCTTAGCCCGTGTTAGAGTCATCTCTTTTTTCTAATAGAAGTTGTCCAGGATAAGGGATTTTATGGGCCGGGAGATAACTGATACACAGACACCAGGCAGCATATAACGGAATCTGAGGGAGATCTCACAGTTCTCTTTATTTATAACAAAATGTTATATGGAATATATTACGATGTAGATCCAATCATTCGATGAGACTCGGGTGTTGACCACCAATCAAAATAAGTAAAGATAAGTAAAATATGCATACATTATTAAAGGAAAGAAACTATATACTGCACTCATCCCCAAACTGTGGGTCTGATAGGACATGTTATAGGTTAAATTCTGCTGTCCATAATAAGGATGGAAAAGGACCAGCACTAATATTATTACAGAACAATTTGAACTATTTAGGCAATGATAAATTACAATCGGGTAGTCGACTAAGTAGCATTACAGAAGATTAAAGCTGAATTAGGAACAGAAGATTATCCAGGGAAGTAAAAGCAGGAGCATTCCCTAATCAATTACACTTTCCCATGTAGAATTAAAGCTGATTATATTATTATGCAATTTAATAAAGAATTTCAATACAGTTTCTGAGTGCGGGATATTTTTCAGCATGTAGATTACACAGACAGAAATGTCAGCTTTGTTCTCAGCTGACATATGGTGGAAGACTTCTCTACAATAACAGAGGGCGGATTGAAACTAATTGCTGCAGAAGTCATTTTCTATACGCTCCCTTGTTCTCAAAGGACAGTGATGTTCTATAATTTGTACATACTTGATGTCAGTTAATTTTTTATTGTTTTAATTTAAGGCAGAATTTTTTTTATTGTTTATATATTTCAAAATCAGACGAGAAGGCATTACAACACATTTCTCCATAAGATATATTCCTGAAAGAAAAAGCAAGTAAGCGAGATAATTGCAAGAAATCTCAATGGTGCACAACATATTATCATTGTGAAATAGGACAAGTTGTATTGTTACTGCTTTAAAATTACTCATATAAGCACAGTAAGACTTATGAAAATAACACAAACGACCCTGACATTAGATGAGATAAAGGGTAGAGGCTGACAAGAGAATAAACATTATACTTGAGAACTAGTAATAATGTATCCCACAATAATGTTACATACAGTACTTATGATAGGAACCCAATAAACATACACATATTAACACAATATTTATAAAAGCCGGATTAAGTCAGAATTATATAATTCGTTTTGACATATATAATGACATGTTTAATTTGCATTGGACTGGTAAATGTGGAGCCAAATTTTATGTAATATTTATCCCCATTAATTACTTCAAGAAACTTCATTAGGATCTTATTACATAATTCACTGTATTTCAAAGATGTATTCAATTGTGCTCCCACAACATAACAATTTTAAAGGATTCACTGGTGTAATATATGAGTAAAATATAACATTTATTTATAACTCTCTAAAAACAGGGGTACAATCACCACTGTGAAAAAGCCCCACTGTGTGTATAAAAACGTATTAAATAATAAACACTGAGTTCTAATTCAATTGTGAACCTCCTATAGCTCAGTGTTCAACAAGAATATCAATACGGAATCAGCATTTGAAAAATGGGCATTACAATAGTCTTGACCCTAATTCACACTAGAGTCCGTGATAACCGCACCGGAAGCTCCTAGTGTTGAGGTATACAAACAATGCTAGTGTTCCCAATGCTAAAAAATTCCTATTCACAACCGACCCTACGCGTTTCAATACTCATCATCAGGGGTCTGTAGCTTGGTCACTCTGGCCGGGATGCTAGCGATATTTAGTTCAGCAGCAGGTATTCTGCTGTACTCCACGGAAGCATGCTCGCATAGATGTCAGCGGCATGCTTCATTCTGGGACTCTGAGTTATTTAAAGCATCTGACTCCTCCCCCTGTCCTCGGCACCGCCAATCGAAACAGCCAATCACACTCACCAATCGAATTCGTGACACCTGTCCATGTGACTCCCTCCCATCAGCTGACAGCCAGGAACCAACATCGACCGCATCAAAAGCCGAACGCACAGGCGCAGTAGAGGCCACAATCGAGTCGCCCATGCTGCCAGGAACTCACCACTGCAAAGAAGGAGTATATCGATATTTAAAGTTTGGGTAAGTGTTGCGGATCAGCTCAAAACCCGCAGCTGGACTGCCATTGATAAAACAACTACACTGATAATACATATTGTGTAGATAAATGAATGTCTACCCCACTATAAAGTGTCATTATAACACCTACTGAATAAGGAACCATAGCCAGACTGCCCACATGATGATCATTGATAATTAGGAGACCACCTGTCATGATGACCATGTGGGTCTCTTGCTATCCTGAAGGGATAACTGGCCATGGAAATGCATGTTTAAATGAATGTTTAAATAAAACATGCATAGTTTGTCTGCTCATTTAAACCCCCTGGTTGTGTGCACGCCAATCTATAGATCCACTGGGCTTCCTTTCATAGTATGAGGTTATCCCAGTCACCTCCCCGTTTGGGAGGCCTAATGAGTTCAATTGCTTGAAATTTAAGACATTCTGCACGACCCTGATGTGTAGCGTGTACATGTTTGGATATAGGAGTATCTCTAGAATTCGCAATGTCGCCAACATGTTCTCTGATCCGGCGCCGAAACTGCCGCACCGTTTTTCCCACATAATTCAGTGGACATGGACATGTTATCAGATATACCACCCCTGCTGTTTTACAATTGACAAAATCACGAATGTCATATTCCAATTGCGTAACGACACTCCTAAACTTGTCACCTTTTTGAATAAAATCACAAGCCTTGCACCTGCCACATCTGTGTGTGCCTGGTATTTGTCTGTCCAGCCATGTTCCTTTAGGTACAATGGGATCAAAACAACTATGCATAACTCTGTCCCTGATGTTTTTCCCTCTCCGGAATGTGACTGAAGGCCATTGCGTAATCTGATCTATCAAATCTACATCAGTACTAAGAATACGCCAATACCTCTTCAGGATCTGCATAATTTCACATTGTTTAGAATCATAAGTGCCTATAAGTCTCGTAACTCTCTCTTCCCTTCGTTGTCTAGGAACAAGAAGACTCTGCCTGTCCGCATCTCTCGCTCCCACATAGGCCTTTCTGATTACTCCCTTAGGGAAACCTCTATCCTTCAATCTGGTTGTAAGTTCCTGAGCCTGTCTCTCGAAGTCGTCCATGGAGCTGCAATTCCGGCGTACTCTCATGAACTGACCCTTGGAAATACCGCGTTTAAGGGGATAAGGATGACAACTGTTCCATTGCAGGAAACTGTTGGTTGCTCTTTCTTTACGATGTACTTGAGTACGGATTGTACCCTCTGATGTTTTTGTAATTTTAAGGTCTAAGAAAGACAGTTCCTGATTGCTGATTTCACATGTGAACCTTAGCCCTAGATCGTTCTGGTTAAGGGCAGCCACAAAACTGGATCTTATTACCAATGAACGGGGAATTCATAAGATGTCAGTGTTTTAAAAAAAAATTTAATGACATGTGTCTATGTAAATATCACACTAAGATGTCATACAATGTTTGCACAAATTGCCATGCCTACATTGCAATCGACTATGTTGCTTAATACAGACTGGGGTCAAGTTTTCCGTTTTCCCTTTCTGTTTTTTAACCAATAATGGGAAATCAGGAAAAAAATATGTGTCTTTCCTTTTCTGTGATACATTCCCATTTCTGTTAAATAATACGGATTAGGCCTATGTTAGTTTTCTCATTCAACCTTCTCCAGATTTCTCCAGATTTTTGAATTTAGAATTTAAATGTGTTCTCACCACAACTTATGTGGAAACTCTCCGAACCTGAAATGTTAAGGCAATGTTAATGTCTGCACCCTTTGTGGACTTTAACTCTTTATTAGCAAATGGACTAAGAACATTATCGGGAGGGTGCTTTGTGCTGCTGACAGGCCTAAAGGAAGACAGATTGACATTCTAAATCCAAGCTTTCCTTACGTCGTATAAGTGTAAGCTCTGCAAATTGCTTCTTTACCCCAGTGGTAATAGATGTTTTAGAAGATTTTCTCCCTTTATTTGAACAGGAGAAAGAAACCAGTAGGCTTTCATCTTTTCTTAAGCTTGTATCCCAGGGTTTAGAGGCTATTTAACAGGTAATAAACACCAGAAACACTGAAGCAGCATATATTCAGCAGATGTTATTGGGTGATAACTAGGAAAGCCATGTTTAGATGGCAGATAGATAATCCTATGTAATCCATGTGTGCTTTATAGTCCAAAAGAGACCCTAAAATTAAAAAAATATGTTTGTCAGTCTGCTCAACCACCTGTCCTAACATTGGTAGGATAGGAAAAACACAAGGGCAGAGTTTGGGGCATGTTATATAGTGTTCAACTGTTCATTAAAATATAGACTTACCCTAGTACACCACAGGACAGATACTTTCTGCATATGTTGTGCTTCTGTAAGGGAAATAAATATTACATAAATGCTATTATTAAAAGAAAAACCTATGTTCTATGACTTTACTAGCTTGGAATATCAGGAACCTTAGAACAGCAATTGTTTTCAATGTTGGACCAGGATTCAATGGGCCTATCAAAGGGCTCAGCCATCAGCTATATTGAAGAAGTGAATGTCCACTTGTATATGCTTTGCAAACAATGCTGTTCTGTGCTCAGGTTAGGTTATATAAGTACTAATTAAAGATATAATCTGTGAAGTAATGATTGTACTGTACACATCCATTGGGTATAAACATGCCCTTGACCTTCTCGCACAGGAGCATGGCTCATTTTGTGTGTCAGAGCTCTCTCTTGTAGTGAACTCCGCAATTGTGTTAGTGTGTCACAGGGTAACCAACCGCAACTTTTATTTTTTTCTGGACAACTTATCCATAACTCACGGACAGCCAACATTTTTTACTGTCAAATTGGAAAATTATAATAAATCATACAGATGATAAGTGATAAGTGATATCTGTCTATAGGTGAGAACAGTGATTTGTACAGAATACCTGTATTTAACGTGAACTGGAAAATTATAATAATTACAATCCTAATAATCTGTATATGCTTCTCCAAATGTAAAAAGAAAATCACGGACACATTCATTTGTTTTTACGGAAACTGGAAAAAAAGTCCTCTATTTTTACAAACTGTCCAGGAATTTACAGGAGTGTTGGCAACCCTGGTGTGACATGATCAGAACAGTTTTTCAGCATTTGAATGTAAAGAAGAATATATGCATTCACACACAGCAAACGTAGATCTTGAAAAAGGGAAGTAGCGGCACCAATTACACATTTAGAGCTAAACTGCCAGGTCACATGAATGTCTGCAGAGTTCAGATAAACCCCATATACTATACATGCTAAGAAGGAACAGGCTCCGTTCTACTTTCATATAAATCTAAATCAGTGTAGTATAGGCAGGAGTGCATCTAGCCATTCTGCTGCCTGAGATGAACAGTGAAACGGCACCCCTACACGTCCTATAGGTTGATAGAGGACGGATAGCAAAGAAAAAAAAACAATATAAGGTTTATGCTAATATGTTATGGAAATCTGTTTAATACAAGTTTATAGGATTTTTAAAAAATCCTTATCACGTGCTGCATAAAATCTGCAGTGTATACATACCTATTTACCTGCACTAACTATATTACACTCATTCATTATAGACCTATTTGTGCACATTCAGCCACATAGGCATGCATATTCACTGTGTGAACTGGATGAAGCACAGTAATAAAAATGGTACCAGAACCAAGCTCAGTACATAAATACAGCACCAGAACAAAGATCAGTACATAAATACAGCACCAGTACCAAGATCAGTACATATTAACAGCACCAGAACAAAGTTCAATAAGTAAATACAGTACCAGAACAAAGCTCAGTACATAAAAACAGCACCAGAACAAAGCTCAGTACATAAAATCAGCACCAGAACCCAATGTACTAAGCTTCGTTCTGGTGCTGTACAGTAAATCCTACTATTATGTCAGACAAGCTGCTTGATATGTGGATGGCTTTGCACTGGTGCTGTATTTAAGTACAGCACCAGAACTAAGCACAGCACATAAACCAGAACCAAGCACAGTAAATATATACAGCACCAGAGCCAAGCTCATCATATATATATATATATATATATATATATACACATATATATATATCTTTTTCAAGTCAATGTTCAAATTTTGTCAGGAAAGGAGCACACACAAATAGATATTTCTTATGATATGAACAATTTTGCTCCTAGTTTAGTGAGAATTATCAATCTGAATTATAAAAGAACACCATATGTGCTTTTCTCGGAATTTAATTAAGTTTATATTCCAATCATACAGTTTACTAGAAGCAAACATAAAAAATGTTTGAAGCATGAATGGTAACTGTTCCTACTGAACCACTTGTTGTTAGTATGATTTTCATTAAAGTCGTTTGGATTGTTAATAATAATCTTCACATCTATGACCAGATTTAGTTGTGGGTGAATTCCCGTGGAGAATGCCATGATTTTTTTCTCTGTTGAATTCATACGGAATCCGACAGAATAATGAAATAAGAGGCATATGGAGGTACAGTAGAGGCCCCATGGTTATCTATGGGTGCCCTATTACAGCTAATGTAATGCATTTTGGCTAACATAAAGATACCACATGTAAGCTTTGAAGCTATGAACAGAAATATGAACAACCCTTCTTTTAAAGTGACAAATGAGTCTTGTCTAGAAGCAAATTGCAGGGGCACATGCTCTAGGGTGAAGCTTGGTGGTTGAGACATAGCTTTTTATATCACCCACATAATAACCATGTGAAATGAGATTCACAAATCTTATACCAGTCCTATACCTCACTTGAAAGTGTTTCTCTATATTTGCTACCTAAGAAAACCTTAATGTATATAGAACGGGCATGAGACTAATTGCGGGTGTTTACTTGTATACTTTTTATGTCCCTAGTTGAACTGTAGGAATATGATCTGCTTAGTAAATATAGGTTGCTGTTCTAAGAAACCTCAGACTGTGCCTCTCTGCAGCCTACATTTCTCCTTCACAATCTCACGCAGTCATCTGAAATGCTAAATGAGTTGACAGTGTCATTCCTATGTTTAATCTTCCTCTAGGGACTTTGACGTTGGATAAGATTTAACACTGCAATGCTTTATAATGTAGATTGGAAAAGATAGTGGTATAATAGCATGTTTAAATGCCAGTTATAAAGGAGACAATAAAGTTACACTGATAAATGTATCTACTTTAATTCCGAATTTTGTAAGGTAAAGAATGATAAAATTAAATAAACGTAAACCTAGAAATCAAAGTAAAGGTACTATTACACGGCCCGACATGGACTGTGTAAACGAGCGCTGATCAATGAGACAGCTCGTTGATCCTATCGCACGGAGCAATGATTGGTTATGTGTAGGGATGAGCGCTCGTTACTACTTTCATCATGTCGGCAGCGCATTTCCCTGATTACACAGGGAGATGTTCTTTTGACAACGATGATTTTTAATTCTGCATAAAAGAGCAGATTAGCCAATGAACAAGCGTTTTCTCGCTCATCAGCTGATCGTTGCCCTTATTACACAGGGAAATGATCGTGAAGGAGGTTCATATGAACACTCGTATGCCCGATCATTGGCCGTGTAATAGGGCCTTAAACAGAAAATAAATTTAGCCACACTGTTAGGGTCCTCTTACACGGCCAAAACACGGCTTGTTGATCGGCGCTCGTTTGCTCCCTTCACAAGGCGCTAGTATGGGAATGAGGGCTTGTTACTATGAACACTCGTCCCGTCAAATTTTTATTATGTCGGCAGCACATCTCCCTGGTTACACAGGGAGATGTGCTGCCAACAACAATAATATTTAAAGGGAACCTGTCACCAGCATTTCACCTCTACTCACCCCTCACTGGCCGCTGCTGTCAAAAGCTCATTGCCGTTATCCCCTCCCCTAAACTCCTTCGACCATAAACAACGGTTTGCAACCATTTTGCGCCTTTTATGGTAATAATCCGGCAGTCTCGTTCTTTCCTCTTCTTATGCCCGCCCACCGTCTATAACCAGCCTGCCCTGAATGCCAAAATCTCACCTGAAATAGTGCACATGCTATGGTCCGATACCCTTTCCTACTTCATCCAGGCATCAAAATTAGTTACTGCGCATGCTCCGCTATGGTGTCCCATTGTGCGCACACACCACAACAGGACATCGATGTGCAAGTGAGGGATTTCGTGTGTGCTGGGGGAAGACGGGGTTGTCCCGGAAAGGCTTGAGGAATGAAGATATGACTCTTTTATGCTCATTAGCATATGGCACAGGAACACTAAAAAAATATAATGCTAAAGGTGAGGAGCCTACTTACAGATAATTATAGGTTACATAAAAAAGATTTTTTAACCCACTTCCACCAGGTATTACTGCGTTAATAGGTGAAATGCTGGTGACAGGTTCCGTTTAAGGCATTTAAAACGATACAATCAGCCGATGAATGAGCGTTTGCTTGTTCATCGGCTGATCGTTGCCTTACTGGGAACGAGCGTCCTGTGAACGCTCGTTTGCCCGATAATTGCTCAGTGTAACAGGGCCCTTAGGCTTTAAGATGTAGATTAAAATTTGGTGAACCTTGGTGAAACACTTATATATTTCAGAAAACTGCATATACGGCAATTCCCTAATACACTTATATGATCAGATTCACTATCTTTAGGAGTTCCAGTGATTCAATAATAAAGCAGGGTGGATGCTGTGAAATCAAATTCCCTGCAGCTACCCTGTCAGTCTATATGTACAATTTCCTGATTTATAAGTTTAGGTCCACCATAGGTTTTCTTAAAAAAAAAAAAAAAATACATTCAAACTGCAGCAACTTGTACTATATCTCTATGAGTTATGGTCTGACTTTTATAGTATGAGTTCATAGGCAGCATACTATCGTGGGAATTTATTAAGCACTCTACGTCAGAAAACTGATCTTTTGGACAAAAATTTTGCAACTTTTGCATATTTACGCCGACTTTTCCAAAAAGTGGGCAAGACTAAGTAATAGGGGACCTGGCCTGTCGTGGCCTGACAAATTTGCTTTCATTTATGGAAAAAGCTGGTGTAATTTATAGAAGAAATCTATGCCAGCTCTTAGCTAGCATAGATTTCTGTTTTCAGCGCACTAATGGCCAGAGATGCACCTAATTGTATAAGAGGTGTGCGCCTTTTCATAAATCAGGCACGTCTTACTTCAGCGATCTTTATAATAAGACTGGCGTATAAAACACCAGTCTTATTAAAGCTGCCCCTATGTTCACAAGAATGTTTGACGCAAACCAATTGTATAAATTATAATCACAAATTCAAAAATATTGGGTGAAACTTATTAAGACTGGTGTGTCATATACCAATCTTAAACGAAAGTATGTCGAAGTGAAATGTGTCAAATGTATTAAAATACAAACACCTCTTAATAAATTTGGCGCATCTTTGTCTGTATTAACAACAGAAATTGAAATTTATGCCTGCTATGAACAGACATAGATTTGCACTATAATTTGCGCCAATTTCTGGCATACTTAATAAATATACCAGTTTTTTGGTGGCCCCGTCTCCCTGTTGGTTAACCACACCACAGACGGCTCTTGCGCTTCACTAAGATGGCTGCTATAGCTAATTTGATCAATCCATGCAGGTGCTATACTAGTATCAGTCCTTGGTGGTGCTAGAGAAGAAGTACAGCCTTAGGCTACATTCACACGAACATAGGCAACCTCGGACGTAAAAAACTGCAGTTTTTTAACGTCCGAGGTGCACTCCTCTGGGACCCATTGTCACGGATCCCCCATAAACTAGAGTCTCTGGAGGTATACGTGACATGCAGTAAAATAGGACATGTCCTATTTTTTCATGGACCCTTCACAGGCTCTGTTGAAACAATGGTCGTGTGAACGGCCCCATTGAAGTACATGAGTCCGTGTGACGGCCGTTGTTTTAACGGCCGTCACACAGACGAGATAAGCGCTCATCTGAATGAGCCCTTAGTTCTCTCATCTAAGATGGCACTGAGCGTCTACAGTTTTTGGATATACACGCATGAAATAGATTCAATGATTCCATTGTTTTACTCAGCTGTGCTTATTTCTAAGCACACATAGCAAACATGCGCAGTTGGTCATGGAGGACGTCGGGAGTTGGCGGGGGGGGGGGGTAAGATTGATTATGCCTGGATACTTTTATCTATGATTATGAATATTATCACCTGTGGGTATTTTATAATTAGATATTCAATATGTTTTATACACTGATGTATAATGTATATGCAATATGCAGTTAATTTGTCTACATTGATGATACTAGTACATGTTGTCATTTTTATGCATGTGTAATGTGTGTATGTATTTTTAATATTTTGCACTTTTTGTTAAAGAAGAACTATCATGTCCCCAGAAATGTTAATCAGCTGCTATACCTGCATTGCTCCCTTCCCCCAGATTCTAGTGGCAGCTATTTCATGTTTGTAGGTGCCTCCGTTCTTTTGCAATCAGCCCCGTTGACAATGTGGAGACTGCCCAGTTGTCAATTTAATAATAAACTAGCATATCAGCAGGGGCGTAACTAGGAAAGACCGGGCCCCATAGCAAACTTTTGACTGGGGCCCACCTCCCCTGGGTGTCACACAACCCCCCCTTGTAGATAGTGTCTTTTTTACAGCCCCCCTGTAGATAACGCCATACAGCCCCCTCTGTAGATAGCGCCATACAGTCCCCTCTGTAGATAGCGCCATACAGCCCCCTCTGTATATAGCGCCATACAGCCCCCTCTGTAGATAGCGCCATACAGCCCCCTCTGTAGATAGCGCCATACAGTCCCCCCTGTAGATAACACCATACAGCCCCCTCTGTAGATAGCGCCATACAGCCCCCTCTGTGGATAGCGCCATACAGTCCCCCTGTAGATAACGCCATACAGCCCCCTCTGTAGATAGCGCCATACAGCCCCCTCTGTAGATATCTACAAAGGGGGCTGTATGGCGTTATCTACAGGGGGGGCTGTATGGTGCCATCTACAGAGGGGGCTGTATGGCGCTATCTACAGAGGGGGCTGTATGGCGCTATCTACAGAGGGGGCTGTATGGCGTTATCTACAGGGGGGCTGTATGGCGTTATCTACAGGGGGGCTGTATGGCGCTATCCACAGGGGCTGTATGGCGTTATCTACAGAGGGGGCTGTATGGCGCTATCTACAGGGGGTCTGTATGGCGTTATCTACAGAGGGGGCTGTATGGCGCTATCCACAGGGGGGGCTGTATGGCGTTCTCTACAGAGGGGACTGTATGCCGTTATCTACAGGGGGTCTGTATGGCGTTATCTACAGGGGGTCTGTATGGCGTTATCTACAGGGGGTCTGTATGGCGTTATCTACAGGGGGTCTGTATGGCGTTTCCTACAGGGGGGTCTGTAGGGAACGCCATACAGCCCTCCCTGTAGGGAATGCCATACAGCCCCCCCTGTAGGGAACGCCATACAGCCCCCCTGTAGGGAATGCCATACAGCCCCCCCCTGTAGGGAACGACATACAGCCCACCCCTGTAGGGAACGACATACAGCCCACCCCTGTTGGGAACGCTATACAGCCCCCTGTAGGGAACGCTATACAACCCCCCCTGTAGGGAACGCCATACAGCCCCCCTGTAGGGAACGCTATACAGCCCCCCCTGTAGGGAACACCATACAGCCCCCACTGTAGGGAACGCTATACAGCCCCCCCCTGTAGGGAACGCTATACAGCCCCCCCTGTAGGGAACGCCATACAGCGTCCCCAACCCCCCAAAAAAATGCGACCTACAGTGTGAAAAGACAAAAGACATGTATCCCCTATTCACAGGATAGGGGATACATGTGTGATCGCTGGCAGTGATAGGGAGAACAGGGGACCGAAAGTCCCCCAAGTTCTCCATGACTAACCTCTGACTTCCGGCGTCTGCGCAGCTCAATAAAAATGAAAGGAGCGCTGGTCACGCATGCGCACAAGCGCTCCATTCATTTCTACGGAGCTGCCGACGCAGACCCCGGAAGTCCAAAGTTTGTGATGGAGAACTTCAGGGGACTTTCAGTCCCCCGTTCTCCCTATCAATGCCAGCGATCACACATGTATCCCCTCCCTGCTCTGCCGTAGTGTTCAGTGGCGTCCCGCTGTAGCAGCCATAGCGGAGCCTCTGGCCATGGTGGGGGCCCGTGCCGGCGGGCGACACGGTCCCCTCATGCCGCGGGCCCCGTAGCAGCCGCTACGGCTGCTATAGCGGTAGTTACGCCACTGCATATCAGTCACCAACATGAATGGGCTGAATGCAGGGTTAACGGAGGCTGATTGCAGGGGAATGAAGGCACCGACAAGCACAAAATAACGGTGCTGGAATCGAGGGGAAGGGAGCAAAGTAGGTATGGAAGCAGATTAACATTTCTGGGGACATGACAGGTCATCTTTAAATTAATACTAACAATGCTTTGAGATATATATGTATATCGACACTGTTGAAATGCATGAGAAAGGCTCCAGTGTGAGCTGAAACATTGCATGGGCATATAAAGGATTGTTTACTTGCTGACTTGTTTTCTATATTTCGGACCACGTTTAGTGTTACTGAGCTCTTCGGTACAACCCATACTTTTACTTATGTTTGTCTATGGAGGTTGCATAGCTAGGTGCTTGATTTTTTGCACCTGTTTGCAAAGTGTAACTGCTGGATGGCAAATTTTGTCCAAATTGAGGGTGGCTTTACATCTTGTTTTTAGATGACTTTTAATTAATCCACCTACTAGTTTAGGGGAGTGTTTGTAAGAGGTGTAACCACCAGGGTTAAATGATGTACATATAATTGTTTTCTACATTCAGCTAGCCATGACTTCCCCAGGGGCAAAGGGTTTTTATTTGAAGATAATCCCTTATTGAATAACCAACCGGTGACACCATGGAACGTGTGATCATGGGGACTCAGAACGGGTGCAGCTCTGCTGTCGGAGTTATGTGAGACCACAATAAGCCTAGTGTTATCTATTTTGCTAGGGTATTTATTCCCTAGCAATGTTATTCCCGGGCACCATTTTTGGAGCACTCCCTATTTCTTTAGTGCTGAAACCTCTGAGATGTGCGAGTATGATCATTTAGTCACGCGTCTTAAGAGGAGAGTGGAGCCTCACCAAATATTTAATATGGGTTAAGTCTTGGCACCAAAGGTTGGACGTTTTACCAGTGAGCGAGAGATTTGTCCTCCCCTCTTGTAAGCTAACGAAGGCCTGTTCCTAAGATAAGGGTAGCGTGACCATTAAAGTGGCCATCCATATTTACAGATAGAAAGTTTTGTGTAGCACCAATTTGGCAAGCAGAGCGGGAGCCCCTGAAGGCTGCTAAAAGCCAATTTGACAAGTGGGGTGGAAGCCACAGAAAAGGCTGTAAAGAGCTGGATGTCAAGTAGGGGTAGAAGCCGCTGAGGCCTGCTAGAAGACAATATGCCGGGGGGCGTGAGCCAGTGTGAGCAGGCCTACTATGCATACCAGAATTGAATCTGGTGGAAGTCATAATCACCACCAACTATATTATTGCATGTGTAATGTTTTAAAATTCTGCCTCTTTTAAAGATAAATTAATCTCCAGTAAAACTCGAATGTTTAATCACCCGTGTCTGCAACATATGTGTACCATTATAAAGGTAGCCAGAAAGTTCTCCTAGTGTGAACTACTTTGGTTGAAAACAGGGCCTGACCGGGAGGCCGTGAGCAGCCGTAGGCTCCTGCTTAGATGCCACTTGACATGTTCTCTATTGGTTAAACACATTTTTAAAAGACAAGAAGTGCAATGAGGGATAAATCTAATAAATGCTTTCCTTAGGAGTAAAGGGAAGCGTTCATTGGTGTTACTAGTATCGGACATCCAGGAGGGCATATGCCGTAGATTCTTGGCCTGGTACCCACAATTTCCAGGCGAGCGCCACATAAAACTATATTCGCCTCAGGAGACGGATACAGTTGAATTCTACAAGGGATCATGGGAGTCTATTGTTTAATTTCCCGCCTTTAACAGGCCTCTGGCCTATGAGAATGTGGATGTACACTATAACCCATAGGGTATCTCCGGGGAAGCATTGTTCCTAAAGGGAGCACTCTGGGGAGCTTTAATACTAATACAGCTCTCCTGGGTGCTGCATTACTAATAGGGTAACTCTGGGGGAGAACTATTACTAATGGGAGCACTATTACCAATGTAGGCATTCTGGGCTAGCACTATTTTTAATGGGGCGCTCTCGGGAAGCTGTGATACTAATGGGGCACTCTAGTGGAGTAGGGAAACACTATTACTAATGGGGGTATTATTACCAACAAGGGTACTCTAGGGAAGCACTATTCCTAATGGAGGCAGTCTGGGGAAGCTTTATTACTAATGGAGGCACCCTGGGAAAGCCCTATTACTAATGGGAGCACTATTATTAATGGACCCTCTGGGGAAGCACTATTCCTAATCGGTGCTTGTAGAAATGAAAGTGGAGAACTAGGCGCTGCTGGAACGAAAAAAATCGACACAACCAAGTGGTAAAGTTTGGATTGATTTATTTGATAACTCAAAGGCTACGTGTTTCAATACTGGATTGGTATCTTCTTCAGGCCAGAGTTTAATGAACAGACAGTAGTACAGACTAAAAATACAGAAGAAATGAGGGACAAAAAAGACGCACCCTGATCTCAAGGGTCATCAGATACACATACCACGATTTATTTAAAAATACATATTAAATCCAGAGTGTTGCATATAAGCAATAAATTACATATTAGTTAGGGAAATGGAATATACAGGGTGAGCCATTTATATGGATACACCTAAATAAAATGGGAATGGTTGGTGATATTAACTTCCTGTTTGTGGCACATTAGTATATGGGAGGGGGGAAACTTTTCAAGCTGGGTGTTGACCATGGTGGCCATTTTGAAGTCTGCCATTTTGTATCCAACTTTAGTTTTTTCAATGGGAAGAGGGTCATGTGACACATCAAACTTATCGAGAATTTCATAAGAAAAACAATGGTGTGCTTGGTTTTAACGTTACTTTATTCTTTCATGAGTTATTTACAAGTTTCTGACCACTTATAAAATGTGTTCAAAGTGCTGCCCATTGTGTTGGATTGTCAATGCAACTCTCTTCTCCCACTCTTCACACACTGATAGCAACACCGCAGAAGAAATGCTAGCACAGGCTTCCAGTATCCGTAGTTTCAGTTGCTGCACATCTCGTATCTTCAAAGCATAGACAATTGCCTTCAGATGACCCCAAAGATAAAAGTCTAAGGAAGCCTTGTGCTAGCATTTCTTCTGCGGTGTTGCTATCAGTGTGTGAAGAGTGGGAGAAGAGGGTTGCATTGACAATCCAACACAATGGGCAGCACTTTGAACACATTTTATAAGTGGTCAGAAACTTGTAAATAACTCATGAAAGAATAAAGTAACGTTAAAACCAAGCACACCATTGTTTTTCTTGTGAAATTCTCGATAAGTTTGATGTGTCACATGACCCTCTTCCCATTGAAAAAACGAACGTTGGATACAAAATGGCCAACTTCAAAATGGCCGCCATGGTCAAATCCCAGCTTGAAAAGTTTCCCCCCTCCCATATACTAATGTGCCACAAATAGGAAGTTAATATCACCAACCATTCCCATTTTATTTAGGTGTATCCATATAAATGGCCCACCCTGTATATAAGCAGGAAAGTATTAGCGGTGAGAAGAGCGGGGAGGTAGCAGTGCCGTGGATCCGATATTGTTGCATAGTGTCTGCAAAGATAGAAGCTGGCGATGTCTGTGTGTCGTGATAAGCAGGGGCTAAGTCCATTGTAGAAAATGATAGCGACGCAAAGTAATACGACATGCCTTCAGACTTAGCCGCTGCTTATCTCTACAGACACCGCCAGATTCTATGTTTGCATATCTTTCCGGTGGTTTGAAAACTCGTCCTGTGTGAAGAGGCCTTACGTGTGTGTATAGAGGGGTGGCTCAAGCTGAACTTTTTGCAGCAGAGCCCATGAGTCTATAGCTATGGCTCTGTTTACCATTCTAGAGAATAAAACCACCGAGGTTGTACATCTTGTTTGGTGTGAACCTGAAGTCTCAAGAACCTATATAAGTAATTCTCAGAAGTGGCACAGGCCACCGTGGCTGGATTAATACTCATAACTTTAGACTTCTCTGTAATTAAAACAATACTGGAGCAATAAGACTTTGAAGTAGTCTAATACTTTGAAGTCATATTTGTTTGATTTAATTTGCATCTTATGTTCATAGAGTCTTCAGATTTCCTCTGTTGATCCTTCTGCAGGCACATCATTAAAGGACACATGTTAAAGATCACTTAGGAATCATCTGGTGCTTATTGTACGCTTGCCTCAGCTACACATGTCATTTAATAAATGAATAGTAAATAAATTACATGGAAGGAAAATCAAGTCCGTTGCTGCCTCCATATTTATTTCTGGGAAGTCAAACATGTGGTCATTGCCAATCATGTTATTCAAACATATATACAGTACATACATGTCACACATAAATCAAAGAAACTAATGTAGTAACGCTACAAAACTTTATTGCATTATATTCATAATAAATAAAGTCACAAGATAACAATGGTATTAACTATGGCTATACATACGAGCACTCCTGCAGCTTCATTTTAGCGATTGGTGGGGGTCTCAGTTCTCTGACCCCCACCAATCAAAACTTCTGACATGTCACTATGACATGTCAGAAGTTTGTTGAACGTTTAGTTACCCTTTAAAGGCAACTTTCTAGTATACTTTGTGTTTCAATTACCCAACATTTCTAAGATCTCTTCTTGCTTTCAATTAATTGAAACATTTTTGTTTACATCTAGAGGCTTAAGCTCTACCCGCACGAGTTAGTAACTGTACGTCGTTGCGGGAGGTTACTTCCCGCACAGGGACGTACAGTTACTGAGTTTTTTCCGGTGCACACTGTCGGTGACAGTGTGCACCAGGAACTGGGAGGTCAGCTGTCGCCGACAGCTGACACTCCACTCTTGCCGGCCAGTGGTCCTTTGCCGCTGATTTCGGTGAATCAACCCCTTAAATTCAGCGATCGGTTAAAATCGCCGAATTTTAGGGGTTTCTAGCATATCGGCAGACCCTGGTCCGAAATCGCGGGGTTTGCCGATAGTTAGTATGACAAACGGAAGCCAAACAATGGCTTTCTGTGTCTGCCATGGACGGAAGCCCATCAGGACCAACCTTCGGCTGGTCCTGATAGGCTTCCTGTCAGAGTGACAGGAAGACTCTGTGTCGTTCCCGATGCACACTGTCGGCGACAAGGTGTGCATAGGGAACTGGGAGATCAGCTGTCCCCGACAGCTGACACTCCTGTGTTGCCGATCAGCGGCTCATCGCCGCTGATTTCATCAATTAACCCGATAAATGTGGTGCTCGATTGCGATCACCCCATTTAGGAGGTTTGTAGCACATCAGCAGCCCCCATGCAATTGTGGGGGCTGCTGATGCTTGTGATGGCATCTGGAGGCCAGGTAATGGCCTCCGGGTCTACCATGTATAGAAGCCTATGAGGACCAGCCTCTGGCTGGTCCTCGTAGACTTACTGTCAGAGTGACTGTGACGTGACACTGACAGTTGGAATACGTTACACTACCTAGGTAGTGTAATGTATTCTAGCAGCGATCAGAGCTGCAGGTAAAAAAGTGTAAAAAGTTAATAAAAATGTTTTATAAAAGTGTAAAAATAAAAGTGTTTGTTTTCCTATAATAAGTCATTTATTATAGGGAAAAAATGAAAACGTTAAATAAAAGTACACATATTTGGTATCACCGTGTTCATAACGACCCAAACTATGAAAACTATAATGTTATTTTTTCCGCACGGTGAACGCCGCAAACAAAATAAACGGAAACCTATGTCAGCATCGCTATTTTTTGGTCACCACCCCTCCCAAGATATAGAATAAAAAGTGATCAAAAAGTCGCATTTACCCCAAAATAGTACCAATAAAAACTACAACCCGTTCCGCAACAAAACAAGACCTCCCACAGCTTTTTTGACAAAAAATAAAAAAGTTACGGCTCAGAATAGCGTGTCTCAGAAAATAAATTATTTTATAGAAGCGTAATTTTATTGTGCAAACGCTGCAAAACTTTAAAAAAAACTATACACATATGGTATCGGCGTAATCGTACCGACCGGCAGAGTAAAGTCAGATGTAATTTATTGCGCACGGTGAACGCTGTAAGAAATAAAGAATTTAAAGCGTCAAAATCACCTTTTTTTGTCACCTTAGCTCTAAAAAAAGGTCCTGTGGGGTCAAAATGCTCACTATACCCCTAGAAAAATTCCTTGAGGGGTGTAGTTTCCAAAATAGGGTCACTTTTGGGGGGTTGCCACTGTTTTGGTCCCTCCGGGGCGTTGCAAACCCGACATGGCACTGAAAACCAATCCAGCAAAATCTGCGCTCCAAAATCCAAAAGGCGCTCCTTCCCTCCTGAGCCCTGCTGTGGGTCCAAACATCAGTTTATGACCACATATGGAGTATTGCCGTAATCGGGAGAAATTGCTTTACAAATGTTGGAGTGCTTCTTTTCCTTTATTCCTTGTAAAAATGAAAAAATTCTATGTTTCCAAAGAAAAAAAGGTGATTTTCATCTTCACAGACTAATTCCACAAAATTCTGAAAAAAAAATGTGGGGTCAAAATTCTAACTATACCCCTAGAAACATGCCTTAACGGGTGTAGTTTCCAAAATGGGGTCACCTTTGGGGGGTTTCGACTGTTTAGGTACCACAAGACCTCTTCAAACCTGACATGGTGCCTAAAATATATTCCTAAAAAAAGGAGGCCCCAAAATCTACTAGGTGCTCCTTTGCTTCTGAGGCCGGTGTTTCAGTCCATTAGGACACTAGGGCCATGTGTGGGAGATTTCTAAAATCTGCAGAATCTGGGCAATAAATATGGAGTTCTGATTTTTTTTTATTAGAAATGAATTTCGGCAAAAAAAATGAAATTTGTAAATGTCACCTCTAATTTGCCTTAATTCCTGTGAAACGCCTAAAGGGTTAAAATACTTTCTGAATGTGGTTTTGAATACCTTGAGGGGTGCAGTTTTCAAAATGGGGTGATTTATGGGGACCTTCTATTATAGAAGGCCCTCAAAGCCACTTCAGAACTGAACTGGTCCCTGAAAGTTCTAAGCTTTATAACGTCTTAGAAAAATAAAAAGACGTTCAAAAAACGATGCAAACATAAAGTAGACATATGGGGCATGTTAACTAGTAACTATTTTGTGTGGTATTACTGTTTGTTTTACAAGCAAATACATTTAAATTTAGAAAAATGCAAATATTTGCAAATTTTTGCTAAAATTTTAGGTTTTTCACAAATAAATATTGAATTTATCGACCAAATTTTTTCACTAACATAAAGTACAATATGTCACGAGAAAACAAACTCAGAATAGCTTGAATAGGCAAAAGCATTCCGGAGTTATTACCACATAAATTGACACATGTCAGATTTGCAAAAATCATCTGTGTCCACAAGGCCAAAACAGGCTGTGTCCTAAAGGGGTTAAAGGGGTATTCTTATCCTCGCAAACATAGTTAAAAAGATAAATTATGTAAATACATAAATTTGTCCAAATACATTTATTTTTCCATATTGCAGTGTTTTTGATTTCTAGGATCCTGTCCACCCATGTCCCCACTCTGTGTATATTCATTGTCCTTTATGGTTAGGACTGCCATCGCTATCCAGCAGTGGAGGCTTGCGCAGATTAGGCAATCCATTTTACTAGTATAGCTGAAATCACGACAGCGCGGATTATAGCACAGTACCTGCCCGACCGGCCACCTGTCTCTAGCACAATACAATTCTATGTAACGGCTTCTGGCGATGCACAATAGCGCTGGAGCTGTCCACTAATGATGCAGTCAGCAGATAGCTGCTGTGCCTTTACCAGAGCTTTGACAGTGCACTTGAAACAATGGAGTGTGTCCGCGTTCTAGCAAGCGACGCGCGATCTGTGATCCCTGGGGAGCGGTAGTGTCCACAAAACGAAAATCGTGCGGGGGTTGTGAGCGATGGGAGAGCAAAATCAGTCCAAAAAAGCAGAATCCCTGATTAGAAATTTAATTGGACAAGAGGAATCGCTTTTCTTTTTAATAGGTGTTTGAGTGGGGAAAAAAATAAAAAATAAAGGGCCGCGGTGGGAATAACCCTTTAAAACCTGCCTTCATCAGGTCAAACTGACACAGTTGCAGTTATCTACGTTCTCTCAAAGCTCTTTCTTAGGATGGGTTCACATGTTGCGGTAGTATGTCACGCGCCAAAACTGCATTGCAAAAACGCATTCGTTTTTCTGTGAATTGCCGTGGTTTTATGATATGGTTATTGACTGAGCCTTTTTTTTTACTGGTAAAGCATGTTAAAAACAAGTGTTTCACATGTAAAAACTTGTGGAGCAGAAGAGGTTCTCCAGTGTTTTATATGTGCATTTTGCAAACCTATAGACAGCTATATCAACGTGCATTAGTAAATTACTAATCATGTAGTCATGAAGATCAGCAGAGACTGAATTCCAGCAAATAGTTTATTGGAGCCTAATAGTTTAGGCAATTAAAACAATGCAATCAGCCGGTGAATGAGCGTTTGCTCGTTTATCGGCTGATTGTTGCCCTGTTTACACAGGGCAATTATCGGGAACGAGTGTTCTATTAACGCTAGTTTTCCCAATAATTTGTCAGTGTAAAAGGGTCTTATGTGCCCAGTTGTATATGAGTGCTCTTCCAAAAGCATGGCTGTGCCAAGGCACATTGTTTCTACAGGTTTTATGTACAAATGTAATCAGGCTTCCTTCACATATGTCCAGCGATCCGGTTTTGTTTCCCTTCAGCGTAGTACTGAAACACTGGAGGGAAATTGATGGGAAAACTGGTCCCATTCTTACATTTGGGAGCAGTTTTGGCATCTGATGCATGAGTTAAAGGGGTTGTCCATTACCGGATACCTGATGACCTATTCCACTTTAAAGAAAAATCGATACTCACGGCTCTTTGCTTTTCCATACTCACTCCTCCCCCATTTGGTCTCTTTGAGATCGCTGCATCCAAACACAGGCTGCAATGGTCACATGGGAGAAACCGTCATCCATGGGGGCCGGCAGCACAGACCCCAGCCCTGGAGGGAGTGACGCATCACTCTGGGAGACCAGGGGGTGGAGGTTTTGACTTTTTTTTTCTATGCTCATCTGGTTTCTGCAGCGGCACGTGATTTAGTGCAGACTTTCGGCTGAAATTCCCTGGGTCAGATTTGCCGCTGAGTCTTCCTTAGAATATTCGACCTGTGTGCAGGGGGCCTAATAGTTTATTTATTTTTTGGAATAGACGTCTGTAAACATCGTCTTGGAAATGTCTCTTTTGTGATTAACTGGCTATTGTGTGTATATTTGAATATGGAAATTTTAACTCATTTGGATCAAGGCCACACCTACAGTATGTGAAGATTATTTCACTGCAATTATAGAAAATAAGTGTATGCGGTAAATATTTTATAGATTTTTTTTTAGTTATGTATATTTTGTTCTATAAATATTATAATTATAATTTCCTACCTGGACTTAGTCATGAAATTGATGTTAGAATTTACGCCAGACGCTGCCTGTGGATCACAAGGGAGGATACATGGGTAAGTGTTACTTTTTTATTTTACTTATGTAAAAAAAAAATCTCATGGCATTAGAAAACATACTATACATACTATACAAATAAATACAACACTTGAAACTAAAAATACCTAAATCACTAATAATAAAGACACATGACAAGTGCTAAAAAGGCCCATTTATACTGGGATTACTGGCCAAAAATTTTTATAACTCGTTTATCTCTAACAACTATTGACCATTGTAAATGTAGAAATCAGTGATATATGTGATAAAATGGAAATTAGCGTCACGATCAATAAATGCTGCTTGTAGCTTCATTTACATTTACAGAAGGAATTGCTGTTTAGTTCAAGTCTTTCTCTTGAGCAATCGCTGGACAATAATAGGACTCCTTGTCCATCAGATCCTAGCTGCACCAATTTCAAACTACAGATTATTTGTGATTTAAAAAGTCTGAAGTGACCCTAAGCCAGAAAATAGATAACCGCCACGGCCTTCTTTATCAGAGCATAACATTCATAAATATACGCAATAAATTAATCGTTATTAAACCATTTCAGAAATGAACACAAGCTTTTGAAAGACACTAACACACAGTGCGTGACCATATCCGTCAAGAGGCCATGAGAGGCCTTTCTTGAAAAAGGTCCTATAGCAGGACGGAAACGTTGAAACTGTTGACTGAATAAACCACATACTTTTTGGAACCATCGGAGAGCTGTGGGATTTCTTTCGTTTAGGCATTATATTATAGGTATAACTCTGAGTTTGTAAAGATCCATAATATGGCAGTGGTCATGAGTGCTTAGGGCATTTGTGAAAAAACTTCCTAACTGCCATATTTATACAAAGATTGATAATATCCATCTATAAATGTAGTTTACTTAGAAGTATTCTTTAGTGACTCATGCATTTTCACAATCCAGGAATCAATATTTAAGCTTTCTAAGGCCAGGGCTACACCTAGACTTTTTGTAGTGCTATTGATTAATTTTAACTATTTCGCTACACCTGCAGTCCGAATGAATAAATTGAGTTGCATACAATTTTGTGGACTCCAGTTGTCACTCAAGTGTTAAAATGAATCAGTAGCACTACAAAATGTCTAGGTGTAGCCCTGGCCTTAGGCCACATGGTTATTTTTGGTTTCACTTGCATATTGAAAAAACATCTATTAAATAATTGATGTCATCACTATAATAATTTCATCTTTATAAATGATTATAAAACATGTTGACTTTCTAAGATATACCCAGCAACAAGCAGCCCATTAGCGAAACCTTTTCTTTTCTAATCTAATCTAATCTAACTGAAAGTGTTAGAAAACTCTTTAGCTTTTAATTCTTGCTAAGAAAATCAACATAATTGCATGCAGATGTGCTAAGTAAATTAGATATTGCAATCCTGTTAACTCTGCAGCAGTTTCCAGCCCCCAGCGTTTCCTAATCATGAGCCTTTGTACCTCCACATATAACAATAGAATCAGTTTGCTATGCTGGATTAATATTTATTGCTGTGAACACAAGCCCTGCATATTCTCATTTCATCAGTGATCATTGAAAGGCTATATTTTGGGATTTTACTTAGGAAAACAAGGTCTCAAAAGTGGTGATATTGATTATTGTTTTAAAACAGTAGATTTTTAACATGTTGTTTTAGGTGAAAGTCGGTTTATGTCTTTTAGTATACATATCATACAAATCCATATGAATCGACATCAACGTCAAGCCTGGCAGAAGGGCAGCAAGGATGGGACCCAGCCTCCAATAATCATCATTGAATTTATTTACATTGTATATTAATAAATGTATATTTTTCTAGTCATAAGAACAGCCCCTTTCCATATGCCCTACAGGGGAAATACAGGACACAGGACCCACCTTTATTTTACAGGGCCTCTGGATAGAATGGCTTCAACTCTCCAGAACTGGCATAATCATGTATTGCATAGTGGCATACAACATGTGTGAACACCCCTAACTTACCCTGGCAAAAGCTGATCACTGTAGGGAGGAGATGTCTTTATAGAGGGGTTGTCATGATGGGACAACTAGTTCTTACATGCCATACTAAGATATGTGCAACTTATAGAGGAAGGTCTTCCACATAAAATAGTTCTCTGCCATGTCTGTTTATGTGCATATTTAGTGCCGCAAACGGCCGAAGAACGGCCAATTAAATCGCAAGCAGAACGCCTCCAAACATCTGCCCATTGATTTCAATGGGAAAAACAGCGTTCTGTTCAGACGGGCCGTTTTTTTTACATGACTGTTTTAAAAACGGCCACGTAAAAAATAGGCCGCGAAAAAGAAGTGCGGGTCGCTTCCTGGGACGTTTTTAGAGCAGTTTTTCATTGACTCTATAGAAAACAACTCCAAAAACGGCCAAAAATGCAGCGATAAACGCAGCGAAAATCGTGAATGGCTTAAAAAACGTCTGAAAATCAGGAGCTGTTTTCCCTTGAAAACAGCTCTGTATTTTCAGACGTTTTTGAGTTTGCGTGTGAACATACCCTAACTCTGTAAGCAACAGTCACCACAAGGGGGAGATAAATAACCGTTCATCTGTAACCTACAGGAGAAGGCACTGTAATAGGAGAGGCTATTTCCGGGAAAGGATGTTCGGCCCATAGAGGAACTGGGTGTGTGAAGTGTTTCCAGTCAGTGCATGTGTGGGGACAATCATACCTCCCAACAGTCCCGGATCCGGCAGGACAGTCCTGGTTTCTCACCACTGTTCCGCCGTCCCGGGCGGTCTGCAAAATGTCCCGCTGGGCGCTGCATCAAAACAGCTGATCACTGCTGACTGCAGCAGCGATCAGAAGGCAGGAGTCTTGCGGCGGTGTTCTCACTGGGATCGATGCCGGCACGGGAGTGGACTAGTACAGTCACCTGACCTGTCATCTGACCTCACCGGTCAGGTGACTGGACTGGTTCACTCCCGGGCCGGCATCGACACCAGTGAGAACGCCGCTGCAAGACTCCTGCCTTCTACTGACGGTGAGTGACGTCAAATCAGAGTGGAGAGTTGCAGCCATAGGGACGGCTACCTCTACCGCTCTCTGCTCTGGCGGCAATGTGGCACAAAGTATAAGAGGGTTGTGTTGCGCTACCTACAGGGGGGCTGTGTGTGGAGCTATGTACAGGGGGCTGTGTGTGGAGCTATCTACTGGGGGGCTGTGTGTGGAGCTACCTACAGGGGGGCTGTGTCTGGCGCTATCTACAGGGGGGTTGTGTCTGGCACCATCTACAGGGGGCTGTGCCTGGTGCTATCTACAGGGGGGCTGTGTGTGGTGCTATCTACAGGGGGGCTGTGTGTGGAGCTATCTACTGGGGGCTGTGTGTGGAGCTACCTACAGGGGGGCTGTGTCTGGCGCTATCTACAGGGGGGCTGTGTCTGGCACTATCTACAGGGGGGTTGTGTGTGAAGCTATCTGCAGGGTGGCTGTGTGTGGAGCTATCTACAGGGGGGCTGTGTGTGGAGCTATGTACAGGGGGGCTGTGTCAGGAGCTATCTACAGGGGGCTGTGTGTGGAGCTATCTACATGGGGGCTGTATCTGGTGCTATGTACAGGGGGGCTGTATCTGGCGCTATGTACAGGGGGCTGTGTGTGGCGCTATGTACAGGGGGGCTGTATCTGGCGCTATGTACAGGGGGCTGTGTGTGGTGCTATGTACAGGGGGGCTGTATCTGGCGCTATGTACAGGGAGGCTGTGTGTGGCGCTATGTACAGGGGGCTGTATTTGGCACTATGTACAGGGGGGCTGTATGTGGCGCTATCTACAGGGGGGTTGTGTGTGGCACTATCTACAGGGTTCTGTGTGTGGTGCTATGTACAGGGGGGCTGTGTCTGGAGCTATCTGCAGAGGGGCTGTGTCTGATGCTATCTACAGGGGGCTGTGTGTGGAGCGATCTACAAGAGGGCTCTGGTGGATGATTTTTCTATTGACCGGTAGCAGAGTTACACAACTGGAAACAGGGTCTCCCTCTTGACTTTCACTGTTCTCAGCCTTTTGGTTTGTCCTGCAGCTGCCGCCATGATGAGCAAATGTTATACCCAAGATAGGAAAAGTAACATAAAGACGATATAACCGGATCCATAATATCTGTAATATCCAGACAGTCTAGAGATCCGCAGTGAGAATTTGTGCGTGTTATTTGCAGAGGGATCTGGCTGTGATTTTATGTGTTTATGCGGGATATTGGGCGTGGTTAGGGGGCATGGCTTAAAATGTCCCTCTTTTCCGAATTCAAAAGTTGGGAGGTATGGGAGAATGGTTCCGGTGTTGGCCTGTGTGAACTGTAAACAGAAAAGCTGTGTGCAGAGAAGCTTTGTGCAAAAGAGTAGGCCAGTAGGTACCCTTAGTGGAATCTGAGCCAAAGAGACGAGGCAGCCAGGTATTTAAGCAGGGGTCAGTACCAGAGTATCGTCGCCAGCAAAACAGCGGCTGCATCCCAGAATGGGATTCTCAGACTATACTATGATGCCTGAGTTGTCTTGTTGGAATATTCTGATATTATCTTCAGTTTACTTGAGAAAAACTGTTCTGATACAAAGAGGGAATTCCCAAAGCATTGCAGCATCCAGGTTGTCACTGTTAGGGTATGTTCACACGGCGGGGGTCCGTAACGGCTGAAATTACGGGGATGTTTCAGCCTGAAAACATCCCCGTAATTTCAGCCGTACCGGCATGTGCAGGCGCTTGAACGCCGCGTCAATTACGGCCGTAATTAGCGCTGCTATTCATTGGAGTCAATGAATAGCGGCTCCAATTACGGCCAAAGAAGTGACAGGTCACTTCTTCTACGCGGGCGTCTATTTACGCGCCGTCATTTGACAGCGGCGCGTAAATATACGCCTCGTGTGAACAGACAAACGTCTGCCCATTGCTTTCAATGGGCAGATGTTTGTCAGCGCTATTGAGGCGCTATTTTCGGGCGTAATTCGGGGCAAAAACGCCCGAATTACGTCCGTAAATAGGCCGTGTGAACATACCCTTAGGGTATGTTCACACGAGGGCGTCCGTTACGGCTGAAATTACGGGGATGTTTCAGCCTGAAAACATCCCCGTAATTTCAGCCGTAACGGCATGTGCAGGCGCTTGAACGCCGCGTCAATTACGGCCGTAATTGGCGCTGCTATTCATTGGAGTCAATGAATAACGGCTCCAAATACGGCCAAAGAAGTGACAGGTCACTTCTTTGACGCGGGCGTCTATTTACGCGCCGTCATTTGACAGGGGCGCGTAAATATACGCCTCGTGTGAACAGACAAACGTCTGCCCATTGCTTTCAATGGGCAGATGTTTGTCAGCGCTATTGAGGCGCTATTTTCGGGCGTAATTCGGGGCAAAAACGCCCGATTTACATCCGTAAATAGGCCGTGTGAACATACCCTTACTAGGAGTAACAGACTGACATATATATATATATATATATATATATATATATATATATATATAGCAACAATTCCAAAAGACAAGACAGCACTCCAAATTCAGTGATAAATGGGATCACTTTTAATCACCTCTTGCAACGTTTCAACCCTGCTCAATGGGGTCTTTTTCAAGCAAAAGACCCCATTGAGCAGGGTTGAAACGTTGCAAGAGGTGATTAAAATTGATCCCATTTATCACTGAATTTGGAGTGCTGTCTTGTCTTTTGGAATTGTTGCTGGCTATTTGGGACACTGGTCGAGTGTCTGAACAGGAACCTGTGCACCCGATACTTCGAATTACGGTGCTGCTTCTATTTTTCTTTTTCTATATATATATATATATATATATATATATTCGATCTGTTGTTGCTGAACTGTTAAAGGGGTTTTCCACCTTCTCATAACTGATGACCTTTCCACCGGAAAGGTCATCAGTACATGATCTGTGTGGGTCCCACTCCTGGGCCCCACACAGATCCGCTGGTCTGGTTCCTCCGTGCATCGGATGTACTGTACATGCCGGAAGCAGTTGGCTCCAGCCATGGAATAACGGCCGAGCTGCAGTACTGCAACTCTGCTCCTATTCAAGTGAATAGGAGCAGACCTTCAGCTCTGCAGCATGGCTGCTATGCTATGTACGGAGCCAACTGCTTCCGGCTCTGTACATAGCATTATGCATAACATCCGGTGACCGCAGGCCACCGGAGCGGCTTATCGGTGCGGGGTCCGGGTGTCGGACCCGCACCGATGATATACTGATGACCTATCCAGTGGATAGGTCATCAGTTGTCAGAAGGTGGACAACCCCTTTAAAGTTTGTCTGCTGCATTCCCTTTTAGTCAAGAAAGAATTAATTGCAACAATTACCTAGTCATTAGTCGGCGGTCAACCTGAACTCCATGTCACATAACAGCTGATTGCACTGGATAGGAGGTTGTCGCTGCTGAAAATGAGTTTGCCGTTTGGAGAGGAGTTGTCCAGTTTGAAGAGGGTTTGTTTGGACAATAAGTCATTTTGTTTGCAGGAGACACAAAAACATAATTATAATATAATTGTTGTTTCTTTGTAGTCAGGGATGGTGGATCTTGTGCCTTCCTACTATAATAAAATGAGTTTGATGTCAATAAAAATAATATTTATCAGTAGTGTTGAGCATCTTATTAAATATGACTGCATATTTATAACTGGATTCTGTTCATGCAAAATCTATTTAGAAATCCTAGAAATAAAAATGTGACGTTAAAAAATGAATAGTCAAATAGTGTGTATTGTATTAGCATAAATGAATTAATATACAACTGGCTATAAGGGCTCATGCACACGGACACGGCTATACAGGCTCTGTCGGGCGTTGTATGTATGGAGTCTGGAGATATTCTCCCCTAGAAGTAATGCTTCTTAAGGACAATATCTCCATATATACAAGAGTCTAATGGAGCATGCCACAATTTTTTAAACAGAATTTTGCAGAAAAAAACTCAAAATTTCTACGCATTAAATCAGGGGCGTACAGCGGTACAGTAGAGGTCCTATGTACTTCTATGGTAGCTGCATTATGGCTCTGTACAAAATGGAGCAATAACACGGCCATGTGCATGAGCGCTAAAGCTGGCTTTAAACATGTGGTAACTGTCAGTCGAAAACTATCTGTAATGGCTGTGGTCACGGCCCGTTGCCTTCTGTCACCTGCCAGTTACCGCAGACCTCTGCACGCTTGCCAGGGTCTCCCTCCCCGGAGACGCCAGCACACGTGGCCGCACTGTGCTATATTGAATTCTAAGGTGCGTGCGCTCGTCCCCAGCTTTCAAGGGCCGGCGCGTGCACCTGTTTAATGTTCCATACCTAATCACAACACACCTTGTAATATCAAAAGGGCTCTGCCCTCTTCCTCCTTGCCTGAGCGTTGTTTTTGTTTTCCCCATGTTAGATAAGAAAATAGGCCCTTAGTTGTATCCTGTTCCCAGTGTTCCGTATCCTGCTTCCCGTTTCCTGTATCCGGTAACTGTGTTTGTTCCTGAGCTGAAGTCTAGTGTTGGAGTTGTGTTTGTGTCTTCTGCCACGTACAGCGTCATCTGCCACGTCTGGTTTCATCTGCCACGCCAAGCATCAGCAGTGCCACGAATCATCTGTGCCAAAGAATCTGCTACACCTCATGTCTGTCTGGACTCTCATACAGGTACTCTTAACCCCTTAATGACCAGCCTATTTTAGACCTTAATGACCAAGCCATTTTTTTACTTTTTCCATCGTCTCATTCAAAGAGCTATACACTTTTTGTTTTTGCGTCGACATAGCTATATAAGGTATTGTTTTTTGCGGGACAAGTTGTAATATTTTAATAGCACCATTTTGGGGTACGTAGAATTTATTGATTAACTTTTTTTGGGGGGGAATAGAAAAAAAACAGCAATTTCGCCACACTTTTTTGTGTCCTAAATTTACGCCGTTTACCGTGTGGTATAAATAACACAATAACTTTATTCAGTGGGTTGTTGCGATTGCAACAATACCAAATTTTTATAGTTTTTGTATGTTTTACTAATTTTACACAGTGAAAACACTATTTTTTCAAAATTATTTATTTTTGTGTCTCCATATTTGAAGAGCCATAAAGTTTTTATTTTATGACTTGTAGTTTTTATCGGTACAATTTTGGAGTAGATGCGACTTTTTGATCACTTTTTATCACATTTTTTTTAAGACTGGATTCAAAGAAAACAGAAATTTTTGCATGGTTTTTTATTTTATTTTTTACGACGTTCACCGTGCGGGTTAAATGATGTAATACAGTTATAGATGGGGTCGTAACGGACGCGGCAATACCAAATATGTGTAACTTTTTAACTTTTTTTTTGTTTGTTAATAATAAAGAAATTTGCAAGGGGGAAAAGTGGGTTTTTAATTTTTTTTTTCACTTTTTTTTCACTTTTCATTAAACTTTTTTTTCACTTTTTTACTAGTCCCACTAGGGGACTTCACTATGCGATTATACGATCGCATATATAATACACCGCAAAACTTCTGTATTGCAGTGTATTACTGCCTGTCCGTGTAAAATGGACAGGCATCTGCTAGGTCATGCCAGAGGCATTCACCACAGGCAGACCTGGGGGCCTTTATTAGGCCCCCGGCTGCCATCGGAGACACAGACACTCGGTGATCTTATCACCGGGTGTCGGTGGGGGAGAGAGGGAGCTCCCTCCCTCTCTCCAAAACCACTCAGATGCGGTGCACGCTATTGAGCACCGCATCTGAAGGGTTAAACGGGTGAGATCGATACTAATATCGATCTCACACGTTCAAGCAGTGACGCCCCCAGCCCTCAGCTACCTCTGGCAGCTGAGAGCAGGGAGATTTTGACAGCTGTTTATTTATTGCGATGCAGCGACGTAAAAAGTCTATTGCATCCCAATAAGGCACGTTAGTGACCGACGTAGAAACACTATGGGCCGGTCACTAACGGGTTAAGCTTAGAATTTCCATTGACTGTTGTTTGGTCAGCTGCCACTCCACTACGGCGGAGCGGCCTAGTGGGTCCACATACCTCAGAATCCTGAGACTGTCTTGCCTTATTCCACCAAAAATGTGTCCACCATTTTTAACATTTGTCACAGGAACATTCAGAAAACCTACTTGTCGGATTAATGATTCCATGGACTGCCAGATACCACAGATGTGAAATTAACAAAATTGGACTCTATCTACAAAAATGTCATGTCTGCGGCTTCCTTAGAGCATTCTTCTTTGCACATTTTCTGTATTCTTTGGCAGATATAAAAAAGTGAGGCACCTGTAAAAAAAAAAGCATTTAGAAAGTAGTTGGTAAACATTTAAATCTTAAATATTTTGGTGCCATTTTTTTCACTTCAAAAACTAAGAAATCACCATAGCTCATTTTAGGCAATACAATTCAGCAATTGGTGCTGTTGGATGTTTTATTCTTGGATATTACCTGATGAAAGTGTTTTGCAAACGCTGAAATGTACTTTAACTGCAGTCACTGCCTTATCATTGAAGGAGTTTCACCAATTTAAGAGGTTCGAAATATGAAAACACCCCAGGCAGGGATTACTCAGCGAGTCACTTGATCATGTGCTGCCTCATTCTGCACAAATACACATTGTATATTGCCTTTCTCAGAACGTCTATTACTCAGACTGACGAACAAAAAGCAGTTCAGAGCAGTCATGTTCTTGGAATTTCTCTCATTTGGATTGTCAGTGCTGTCCTTGGATTGACTGAAGATATTTTATAATTGACCTATATCGAAGGCTGATTCTATGATGCCATAGATAAATGTAAATATTTACAGCTGCTTGGGGTTCAATTCCAAAAAGTGCTGACATTCCTGAATGAGAACAGATTCACATCATTCTCCCAAAATTTAGAAACTGAGACTGAGAAGAGTCAATGCAAAGGTTGACCTGGTTCACACGTGGCTTTTTACTACTCTTTTTTGTTATATTAGCAACACAAACACTTGTGCCCTTGTTCCTACTTGCAGTGCCAACTACAGTGTGCCCCTCATACAATTAGTCACAATCTGCCCCTTTATACAGTGACAACCACATGCTTCTCTCAGAGGCGTAGCTAGGTTCCCCAGCACCCGGGGCAAAGAGTCAGTTTGGCGCCCCCCCCCAACCTCTTTCCCGACATCTCCTTCCTCCTCGCCATGTTTGTTTTCCCTACCAATGAATGACATGTCATTTCTTTTCCACGTTTTTTTTTAATGTAACTGAAGCATAAAAACATTTGTACATTTTACAAGCAATATAGTTCTATACGCAACCAGAACCCAGCTCATTACATATATACACCACCAGAACAAAGCTCATTACATATATACAGCATCAGAACAAAGCTCAGTACATAAATACAGCATCAGATCCAAGCTCAATACATATATACATCCCCAGAACCAAGCTCAGTACATATATACAGCTCCAGTACCAAGCTCTGTACATATATACAGCACCAGAACAAAGCTCATTACATATATACAGCACCAGAACACAGCTCATTACATATATACAGTACCAGAACCAAGCTCAGTACATAAATACAGCTCTGGAACCAAGATCATTACATATACACAGCACCAGAACAAAGCTTAAATACATAAATACAGCTCCAGAACCAAGCTCAGTACGTAAATACAGCCCGAGAACCAAGCTCAGTACATATATATATAGTACCAGAGCAAAGCTCAGTACATATATACAGCACCAGAACCCAGGTCATTACATATATACAACACCAGCACAAATACAGCTCAATTTAGTGCCACCCCTGCCGTATAGGTTTGCACTAAATTGTTGGGAGATGCTGTTTCAAAAAAAATAAAAATTATATCATAATCATATCACCCATCATCTCGCTGCAGATTATACAGTGACTACAGTACTGATTAGAGGAAGAATAAACATTTACATTAAAGAGGCTCTGTCACCACATTATAAGTGCCCTGTCTCCTACATAAGGAGATGGGCGCTATAATGTAGGTCACAGCAGTGCTTTTTATTTAGAAAAACGATCTATTTTTACCACGTTATTAGCGATTTTAGCTTTATGCTAATTAGTTTCTTAATGCCTAACTGGGCGTGTTTTTACTTTAGACCAAGTGGGCATTGTACAGAGGAGTGTATGACGCTGACCAATCAGCGTCATAAACTTCTCTCCATTCATTTCCTCAGCGCAGAGATCCTGCTAGATCAGTATGTGCTGTCTTATACTAACACATTAACGTTACTGAAGTGTTTTGACAGTGAATAGACATTCCTTCCAGCCAGGACGGGATGTCTAGTCACAATCCTGACACTTCAGTAACATTTGTGTGGGATTTACAGCAGAGCAAGCATAATCTCGCTGTAATCTGTCATTTACAGCGTTATCTCGCGTTATCAGCGTTATCTTTACTTCAGTAAAGTTAATGTGTCAGTATAAAACAGCACAGCGTGAACAACACAGTGTCACTATGCGCGGAGTAAATTAATGGAGAGAAGTGTATGACGCTGATTGGTCACTGATTGGTCAGCGTCATACACTTTACTTTACAACGCTCACTTGGCCTAAAGTAAAAACACGCCCACTTGGGCATTAAGAAACGAATTAGCATAAAGCCAAAATGGCTCTTAACGTGGTAAAAATAGATTGTTTTTCTAACTAAAAGGGGGGCCGCGGGGGGCGCGGGGAGTGAGCAAGGGCCGCGGGGGGGGGCATGGGGGGGTCCCGGCAGCCGCAAAAAGAATGTGCCTGGAGACACAAGAGTTTCTAAAATCATAAACTAATGTCATTTATTTTATGATTTTATAAAAGCTAGTGTTCCCAGGCACTAAATTGTTTACACTGTGTACTCACCACTGTCCTGTGTTTCCTGTCCTCTGCAGTACTCTGCTCCGGTGTGTCTGCTCCCTCTCTCCAGGCAGACTGCTGCATCATGGACTGTGCGGTGCAGGCAACCCCCTCTAAGTTGCGCCCGGGGCACATGCCCCGCCTGCCCCCCCTAGCTACGCCCGTTCTCTATACAGTTTCAACTGCTGTGTACTTCATGCAGTTCCTGTTATAGTGTGCCGTCCATACAGTGCTCCTTTTACACTGCCAGTCTTAAAGTTCTCCTCCATACAGTGCCAGTGTGCCCCCATGGAGTGCCATTTATAAGTGTGTCCCATATTGTTTTAGCCACAGTGTAAACCTAGTACATACTGTAACACCCATGGCTATGGGCTGTCTGGATTACTCACCTCCTGATGGCCGTAGCCATGAATCTGTGAGCGCTGGCCTGCATCTCCTCCTCAGGAGACGCCAGTGCTCCCTTCCACTTCATTCAGCTGTGTCCCGTAGGGTGCGTGTGCACGCTCGTGCCCGGCCTTAAAAGGCCAGCACATGCACATGAATTAAATATGTAATTAGCCGATACTCACCCTGGACTATAAGAAAGGCCCTGCCCCTTCCCTCATTGCCTGAGCGTTGTTGTGTTTACCCGTGTTAGTCTTTGCAAATGGTCCCTTAGTGTTTTCCAGTTCCCAGTGTTCCCGTACCTGCTACCTGTACCTGTATCCCGTGCTACCTTTTTCCTGTGCCATAGAGAGTTGGAGTCGTGTTGTGCCATATACTATGCCTGCTGTGTTACGCCACGCCTGGTGTCTGCCTGCTGCCAATGTCCCATCCAAGCCTAACCATTGCTACAGCCTGAATTACCACAGGTACCCTTTTTCAAACGATAGATATTGACTTGGTATCCTGTTTGCCAGCTGCTATACCACTACAGTTCGTGAAAGTACGCTCAGGCCATGGACCCCGCTGGTCAATCCAAGACCATGACGACATCACAAGCCATGCGGTCAGACACCAACATCATTGCACATCGGCTGGATACGCAAGCCGCAGCCTTCCCGACACCTGCACCTGTTACCTCTGCTGTTCCTCCTACTACACCTCTGCAAAAATGAAAGAAATTGGACCCTTGGTAGCTCGCAGGCCTGATACAACAAATGAAAAACGGGTGCCAGAGGCAAGGAAGCCCTATTTCCCAACTACCATTAGAATTGTTAAATTTTAAAATATAATCTTTATTGTGCTAATTCAGCAAACAGACAAAACCAACATAAATGGTTACAATTCTCAATGCATGGATTAGGTCAGCAGCCGTTAGTGGCTGTATCAGTGTGCACTTGTGCTTGCCGTCTATAGCGGCAGACAGGCAGAGTCTGGAGGCCGTTGATAACAACAAAGGACTCCTAGGCAGTTAGATTGTTCAATTATTAAACCTTAAGTTCCAGCATGTATTAAAATTGGATAGAGAGCCCCCCCGACATGGTTCGCTACGTATGTAGCGTCCTCAGGGGTTCATGGGGCTACTGACGGCGCGCCGATAAATTCTCTCTGTTATGGGAATCCTCTGTGACGTATCAGGGGGTGTGCGTGTAGATTAGACCAATGGTAGTGGGGGTGGGCGGGAATCTCCAACCCCCATTTGAGTGGCAGATGAGACTGCCAGTAGAACAGTAGAAGGCCCGAACACATAAGCAGGAGAGCCCGCGCATGCGCTTCGTGGCTTATTCTGTACTTATACTTATGGACCACTCGCAAACATCATCAGATCCGTAAGTGGTATGTTTATATGTTTATATTCAGATCTATAATGCACCTGAGGTTTACGGATATTGAAGATGGGTATAAAGTATATACTGATAGATAATAGATGAAACTGCACGATGTGTCAACTAATAAATAAATTGATGAATAAATAGTGAAAAAGTGATATGACGGCAGGTACTACTGTCGATAAGATACCAATAAAGCGCAGGGTCATAATCCATGGTGCCTCCTCCTGCAGTAAAATTCGATCTAAATTTCCAGCCCTTGGTCCTAGTTTAATCTGGGTGACACCCCAGAACTGGAGTAGCTTGGTGTCACCACCATGTAGCTGGTGCATGTGTCTGGACAGCATAGTGTCCTCTTTATGATTGATCGTGCTAAGATGTTTCGAGATTCTCCTTCTTAATTCCTGTATAGTCTTGCCCACGTACAATTTGGGGCAAGGACATTTCGCTATATATATCACCCCACTGCTCTGGCAGTTGATAAATTGCTTAATAACATAGACTTTACCATCGGATGGGTTTGTGAAGGTTTTTGTCATGGGCATAAGAGGACAGAAGGAGCAACGACCACAGGGGTGAGAGCCCGTGACTGGAGGTTTTAACCATTTTACTGCAGGAGGAGGCACGATGGATCCATCGTTTGCATTCTCTTAGCCCCTCTGGTCTGAATGAAGGATTTACATTCGCGGCTTTTCTCTGAGATTAATATATTAAGTTCAGTGCCACGATTATAGTGGTATCTGCCCATAATTTAATCTTTATTTTTATGTCTTCAACATCTACCTTATATAGTGATATTATACAGAACTACAGACACTATCCAACTATTGAGTCCTGATGGCCCCAGACTCTCTTTGTTTCACTTAGGGCATTTTTATCCTCTTGTGACTTTCAATAGGGACCACTCGCATGATTGAGATGGGCATCTAGTTATGCTTAAATAAATTATTTCAGTACTCCTTACATTGATTCTCCACTTCACTTTAGAAGTTTACTGTACGTGTTTCTTCAAAACAAACCTACACGCCAATGTAATATTAGTACCTTTTGTACCTCTTTTAAAACCGAATTATTACTGTATTGTAGTCCTTAATAATCTTTGTATAATCACTCTAGTACAAAGCAGGGATGTAGATATATACATGCTAACGCGGCTGTATTTATGACCCTGCGCTTTATTGGTATCTTATCGACAGTAGTACCTGCCGCCATATCACTTTTTCACTATTTATTCATCAATTTATTTATTAGTTGACACATCGTGCAGTTTCATCTATTATCTATCAGTATACACTTTATACCCATCTTCAATATCAGTAAACCTCAGGTGCATTATAGATCTGAATATAAACATATAAACATACCACTTACGGATCTGATGATCTTTGCGAGTGGTCCATAAGTATAAGTACAGAATAAGCCACGAAGCGCATGCGCGGGCTCTCCTGCTTATGTGTTCGGGCCTTCTACTGTTCTACTGGCAGTCTCATCTGCCACTCAAATGGGGGTTGGAGATTCCCGCCCACCCCCACTACCATTGGTCTAATCTACACGCACACCCCCTGATACGTCACAGAGGATTCCCATAGCAGAGAGAATTTCTCGGCGCGCCGTCAGTAGCCCCATGAACCCCTGAGGACGCTACATACGTAGCGAAACATGTCGGGGGGGCTCTCTATCCAATTTTAATACATGCTGGAACTTAAGGTTTAATAATTTAACAATCTAACTGCCTAGGAGTCCTTTGTTGTTATCAACGGCCTCCAGACTCTGCCTGTCTGCCGCTATAGACGGCAAGCACAAGAGCACACTGATACAGCCACTAACGGCTGCTGACCTAATCCATGCATTGAGAATTTTAACCATTTATGTTGGTTTTGTCTGTTTGTCTGTTTGCTGAATTAGCATAATAAAGATTATATTTTAAAATTTAACAATTCTAATGGTAGTTGGGAAATAGGGCTTCCTTGCCTCTGGCACCCGTTTTTCCTACTACACCTCCTGGCAGTGCTAACGCCCAATTTTCTCTGGCACTACCTTATAGCTATGATGGAGACATGAGGACCTGCAGGGGATTTCTGAACTAATGCCAGATCCACTACACATTCTATGCAGAGGCCTTCTCTTCTGATGACGCAAAGATCGCCTTTATAATCTCTCCACTCACTGGCAAAGTCCTGGCGTGGCCGAACCCCTTTTGGGAACGTCAGGGACCAGAGACCCGTGAGCTGCAGCGATTCGTACAGACATTACGTACTATATTTGAGGAACACGGGAGAGATTCATTGGCTGCTGCATCCCTGCTGACCCTTCACCAGGAGAAAACCTCCATGGGCGAGCACGCCTTTCAGTTCTGCACCCTAGCTGCCGAACTAACCTGGAACTACAAGGCCTTGGTGGTTACGTTCTGGCAGGGTCTGTCCCCTGAAATGAAGGACGAACTTGCCGCCCGAGATCTGCCATCTACTTTGGATGACCTCATTATTCTGGCCACCTGGATTGACATGAGGATCCGAGAACGGTCCCAAGAGGTTCGTCGGGAGGGAGGACTCCCTAGGCCAGCTCCTACATATCAGCAACCCCTGCTGCCCTTATCAGCTGTTCCACCAGAGGAGTCTACGAAGATGGACCATCTCAAGTTGTCTATCCAGGAGAAACAACGCAGATGCACTTCAAGACTCTGTCTGTATTGCGGCCTCGGAGGCCATTTGTGCATCTGTCTCCTCTAAAGCCCCAGAGCCTAGGGCTGGTTGGGGAGACAACCCTGGGTGGAGAAGGACTTGCTTCCAAATTGTCCATTCCTGTGACCATAGTGTCTGGTGAAAAGATGCACTGGGTTTTTGCCTATCCGCAGCCAACTTCATTCAGAGAAACCTGGTGGATCTTCTCTAGTTGCCCACAACCCCCCTGGAGAGACCGTTGATCGTTGCCTTGGTGAATGGACTGCCTCTGTCTGACCCAATTGTAGCTGTGACCAAACTGCTGAGGCTCCAAGTGGGGGCCCTTCATTCTGAGCTAGCCTCATTTCTTGTCCTGCCCAAGGCCATCAACCTTGTGCTGCTGGGCCTGCCTTGGCTTTGACTACATTCCCCAGTTCTGGACTGGAATGCCGGAGAGGTTCTCCAGTGGGGTTCCAAGTGCCTCAACCGCTGCCTGGGGCAGATCCATCCCACCCAGCCTCCACTGCCTCAGTCATTGGCAGGATTGCCCTCTCACTATTCACAGTTTGCGGATGTCTTCAGCAAGAGGGAGGCGGATGACTGCCCTATTGAACTTGTTCCGGATGCGTCCGTTCCCCGTGGAAGGGTATACCCTCTCTCCTTGTCAGAGAGTCAGTCTATGTTGGCATATATTGCGGAGAATTTGGGTAGGAGTTTCATACGAAAATCCTCCTCCACGGCCGGGGCTGGGTTCTTCTTCGTCAAAAAGAAGGACGGATCTGTTACCCTGCATCGACTACCGGGGACTCAACCAAATCACGGTCAAAAATAGATATCTGTTGCCACTGATTTCAGAACCCTTTGACCGCATACAAGGAGCCAAGATTTTTTCTAAACTAGACCTGTGTGGGGCTTATAACCTAATCCGGATTCCCCGGGGTGACGAATCAAAGACGGCATTTAACACCCGAGATCGGCACTATGAATATCTGGTTATGCCCTTCGGCCTGTGTAACGCTCCCGCGGTCTTCCAAGAATTCGTCAATGACATCTTCCGGGATCTCCTCTATGTTTGTGTTGTGGTCTATCTCGATGACATCTTAATTTTTTCCCCAGACCCGACGACTCATCAGAGACACGTCCATCAATTTCTGCTGCGTTTGAGGGAGAATCGAATCGCCTGTATGTCAAGATGGAGAAGTGCATGTTTGGGAGGAATTCTCTACCATTCCTGGGCTACATCATCTTGGACCAAGGTCTCAAGATGGATCAGGAGAAAGTAAAGGCCGTCCTAGAATGGCCACGTCCTCAAGGCTTAAAGTCCATACAGTGTTTCTTGGGATTCGCCAATTTCTACCAGCTGTTCATCCCAAGCGTCTCCTCACTGACAGCTCCCATATCTACCCTCACCAAAAAAGGCATGAACGCCAAGGTGTGGACTCCAGAGGCTGAATCCACATTTAATAGCCTGAAGAGTACCGTCATGTCAGCCTCTACCCTCCATCATCCTGATGTGTCTCGACAGTTTTCGTTGGAGGTGGACGCCTCCTCGGTTTGTGCTGGCGCACTTCTGTTCCTGAGAGGTCCCAAAAGCAAGGAAGTGGTATGTGGCTAACTCTAAACTTTTCTCTTCCGCAGAGCGCATCTACTCTATTGGGGATCGGGGGTTACTTGCCATCAAATTGGCCCTGGAGGAGTGGAGACATCTACTAGAGGGCACAGCTCATCCCATGCTGATATTTACTGACCACAAGAAACTCACCTATCTCCAGACGACTCAATGGCTCAACCCCCGTCAAGCTAGGTGGTCGCTGTTCTTTGTACTGTTCCAGTTTGAGCTCCACTACCGCCCAGCCGACAAGAATGTGAGGGACGATGCCTTGTCCAGGATGTTCGGAACAGAGGACACCATGGAGTCTCCACAATATATTATTGATCGGGCCTGCATTATCTCTGTCAACTCTCTGCAAGTTAGAGACATCCCTCCGGGGGGGACTTTTGTGCGCCTGGCAGACAGAGGGAGAATCCTCCGCTGGGGACACAGCTCCAAACTGGCAGGTCACGCGGGTGCCCGTAAGACCCGAGATCTGATTGCCCATCATTTCTGGTGGCCCACGCTGCCCAAAGACATCATAGACTTTGTCTCATCCTGCACGGTGTCCACGGCTAACAAGGTTGCTCACTCCAAATCTGCTGGCCTGCTCCAGCCGCTGCCTGTGGAAAATGCGCCCTGGCAGCATATAGCAATGGACTTTGTTACGGACCTGCCTCCATCTGCTGGATGCAGTACGGTCTGGGTGGAGGTGGACGGATTCTCAAAGATGGCTCATTTTGTTCTGCTGACCGGCCTACCTTCTGCTTCTCGTCTGGCCAACCTCTTCATCCAACACATCTTTCGCCTGCACGGGTTACCTCGGCATATCATGTCTGATCGAGGGGTTCATTTCACCTCAATGTTCTGGAGAGCCCTCTGTAAACTCCTCGATGTAAAGTTGGACTTTTCCTCAGCCTACCACCCCAGTCCAATGGTCAAGTCGAGAGGATTAATCAGATCATGGAGAACTAGCTACGACACTTCATCTCCAGGCAGCATGATGACTGGGTGCAGCTTCTTCCTTGGGCTGAGTTCTCGTATAATAACCATATAAGCGAGTTCACAAGAACCACAACATTCTTCATCGTCTGTGGCCAACACCCACAAATTCCTCTCCTGGTGTCCGTTACATCCGAGGTGCCTGCAGCTGATTCTGCTTTCATGGACTTCCTGCAGATCTGGCAGCAAACACGATCCTGTACTCTGCTGGCGCTCGACCACATGAAACGAAAGGCAGACACAAGGAGAAGAGAACTTCCCCAGTTTCTTCCAGATACCAAGGTCTGGCTGTCCTCTAGAAATATCCGGCTGAGGGTGCCATCATACAAGTTTGCTCCCAGGTTCCTCGGTCCCTTAGAGATCTTGCAAACTTCTTGCAAACTTCGGCTGCCTCCTACTCTCAAGATCCCCAACTCCTTCCATGTCTCCCTCCTGAAGCCTGTGGTCCTGAAGCGCCACACCAAGATTCCTAGTCCTGCAGTTGCCCCCAGCGGTTCATCGGATACATTTGAGGTTAAGGAGATCCTGGACACCAAGAAAGTAGGAGGAAGAACTTTTTATTTGGTGGATTGGAAGGGGTTTGGTCCAGAAGAGAGGAACTGGGAGCCAAAGGAGAACCTCAATGCTCCTACCCTTGTGAAGAGGTTTCTCTCCCGCTCTGGTCCCAAGAAGAGGGGGCGTAAGAGGGGGGATACTGTAACACCCATGGCCACGGGCCGTCGGGATCACTCACCTCCCAACGGCCGCAGCCATGGATCTGTGAGCGCTGGCCCGCATCTCCTCCTCAGGAGACGCCAGCACTCACTACCGCTTCATTCTGCGGCGTCCCGTAGGGTGCGCACGCATGCTCGTGCATGGCCTTAAAGGGCCAGCACATGCACATGAATTAAATATGTAATTAGCCCATACTCACCCTGGACTTTAACCCCTATCCGCATGAGTAAGTAACGGGAGGTTACTTGCCGCATGAGGACGTATAGTTACTGAGTTGTTTCCGGTGAACACTGTCGGCGACTGTGTGCACCAGAAACCAGGAGGTCAGTTTTCGCCGACAGCTGACACTCCACTCTTGCCGGCCAGCGGTCCCTTGCCGCTGATTTTGGCAAATTAATTCCTTAAATGCGGCGATTGGTTGCAATCGCCGCATTTTAGGGTTTTCTAGCATATCGGCAGACTCCGGTCCAAAATCGCAGGGTTTGCCGATAATTAGCATGGCAAACGGAAGCCAACCTCCGGCTGGTCCTGATGGGCTTCCTGTCAGAGTGACAGGAAGTCACTGTGTCTTTCCCGATGCACACTGTCGCCGACAAGGTGTGCATCGGGAACTGGGAGGTCAGCTGTCCCCGACAACTGACACTCCAGAGTTGCCGATCAGCGGCTCATCGCCGCTGATTTTGGCAATTAACCCATTAAATGCGGAGCTCAATTGCGATCGCCGCATTTAGGGGGTTTGTAGCACATCAGCAGCCCCCATGCAATTTTGGGGGTTGCTGATGCTTGTGATGGCATCTGGAGGCCAGGCAACGGCCTTCGGGTCTGCCATGTATGGAAGCCTATGAGGACCAGCCTCTGACTGGTCCTCGTAGACTTACTGTCAGAGTGACTGTGACGTCACACTGACAGTTGGAACACGTTACACTACCAAGGTAGTGTAATATATTCTAGCAGCGATCAGAGCTGCAGGTAAAAAAATAAAGTGTAAAAAGTAAACTAAAAGTTAATAAAAATGTTTTATAAAAGTGTAAAAATAAAAGTTTTTGTTTTCCTATAATAAGTAATTTATTATAGGAAAAAAATGAAAACGTTAAAAAAAGTACACATGTTTGGTATCACCGCGTTCGTAACGACCCAAACTATGAGAACACCGCAAACAAAATAAACGGAAAATTATGTCAGCATCGCTATTTTTTTGGTCACCACCCTTCCCAAGATATAGAATAAAAAGTGATCAAAAAGTCGCATTTACCCCAAAATAGTACCAATAAAAACTATAACCCGTTACGCAAAAAACAAGACCTCCCACAGTTTTTTTGACTAAAAAATAAAAAAGTTACGGCTCAGAATATGGTGTATCAGAATATATATGATTTTATAGAAACGCAATTTTATTGTGAAACAATGCAAAACTTAAAAAAAACGATATACATATGGTATCGCCGTCATCGTACTGACCCGCAGAATAAAGTAAAACGTAATTTATTGTGAACGCTGTAAGAAATAAAGAATTTAAAATGCCAAAATCGCAGTTTTTTTTATCACCCTAGCCCTAAATATATGTAATAAAACGTGATTAGGAAGATGTATGTACCATAAAATGGTACCAATAAAAGCTACAGCTCGTCCCGCCAAAAATAAGCCCTCACACCGCTCAATCGAAAAGTTCTGGATGTCAGAATGTGATGATACAAAACAATTAATTTTTTTTAACAAATAGTCTTTTCTTTGTAAAAGTAGTAAAATATAAAAAAACAATATATAAATCACCGTAATCGTACTGAGATGCAGAATAAAACTAAAGTTGTCGTTTTTACCTCACGGTGAAAGACTTAAAAACAAAGCCGGCAAAACAATGGAGGAATCACAGTTTTTTCAGCCCGCAAATAAAAAAAATTCAGTTTCCCAGTACATTTCATGGTACTTTAAATGGTTTTAATAGAAACTACAACTCTTCCCGCAAAAAATAAGCCCTGACACCGCTCTATTGACGGAAAAATAAAAAAATGTATGGCTCTTGGAAGGCGGGGATTGAAAAACTAAAATGAAAAAGCAAAAAAGGATCAGTCCTGCAAAGGTTCATTAATTTCTAATAAAAAAACATTTATGACCACATGTGGGATATTGCCGTACTCAGGAGAAATTGCTTTACAACAAATGCTGGGGTGCTTTTCCTCTTTTGTCCCTTATGAAAATTAAAAAAATTCAACATTTTAGTGGACAAAAATGTTGATATTCATTTTCACGGCCTAATTCCACTAAATTCTACAAAAAACCTGTGGGGTCAAAATGCTCACTATATTCCTAGAAAAATTCCTTGAGAGTGTAGTTTTCAAAATAGGGTCTCTTTTGGGGGTTTTTCACTGTTTTGGTCCCTCCTGGGCGTTGCAAACCCGACATGGCACTGAAAACCAATCCAGCAAAATCTGCACTCCAAAATCTAAAAGGCGCTCCTTCCCTTCTGAGACCGGCAGTCGGACCAAACACCAGTTTATTACCACATATGGGGTATTGCCATAATCGGGAACAATTGCTTTACAAATGTTGGGGTGCTTTTTCTCCTTTTTTCCTTGTAAAAATGAAAAAATTCTATGTTTCCACAGAAAAAAAAGGCGATTTTCACCTTCACAGACTAATTACACTAAATTCTGCAAAAAAACTGTGGGGTGAAAATGCTAACTATACCCCTAAAAAAATGCCTTGAGGGGTGTAGTTTCCAAACTGGGGTCACTTTTGGGGGGTTTCGACTGTTTAGGTACCACAAGACCTCTTCAAACTTGACATGGTGCCTAAAATATATTCCTAAATAAAGGAGGCCCCAAAATCCACTAGGTGCTCCTTTGTTTCTGAGGCCGGGGCTTCAGTCCATTAGGACACTAGGGCCACATGTTGAATATTTCTAAAAACTGCAGAATCTGGACAATATTGAATTTATCGACCAAATATTTTCACTAACATAAAGTACAATATGTCACGAGAAAACAATTTCAGAATCGCTTGGATAGGTAAAAGAATTCCAGATGTTATTACCACATAAATTGACACGTCAGATTTGAAAAAAATCATCTGTGTCCACGAGGCCAAAACAGGCTGTGTCCTGAAGGGGTTAACAAGGGCCCTGCTCCTTCCCTCATTGCTTGAGCGTTGTTGTGTTTACCCGTGTTAGGCCTCATGCACACGACCGTAGCCATGTGCACAGCCGTGATTTTCAGGTCGGCCGGCAGCAGAGTGTCATCCGCGAGCCGCCCGCAAATCGCGGGCTATGCACATGGCCGCGGCCATTATTTGCTATGAGCCTGGACCGCAGAACACGGCCGTAATAAGACATGCCTGTTCTTTCTGCAGTCCGGGCTCCTGGGCCATGCACGGACCGTGGAAACCACGGTCGTGTGCATGGCCCCATAGGAATGAATGGGCCGCAATTCTCCCGTGGATTTTGGGGGGCACGTTCGAGTGCATGGGGCCTTAGTCTTTGCAAATGATCCCTTAGTGTTTTCAGTTCCCAGTGTTGCTGTACCTGCTACATGTACTGTACCTGTATCCCGTGCTACCTTGTTCCTGTGTCGTAGAGTGTTGGAGTCGTGTTGTGCCATATATTACGCCTGCTGTGTTACACCACGCCTAGTGTCTGCCTGCTGCCAAGGTCCCATCCGAGCCTAACCATCACTACTGTCTGAATGACCACAAGTACTCTTATTCGAACTACAGACATTGACTTGGTATCCTGTTAGCCAGCTGCTATACCGCTACGGCCGTAAGGCCCAGTGGGTCCACATACCCACAGATCGTGACACATACAGCTACAGTGTGCCCCTACATATAATGCCAGCCACAGCATGCCCCCCCCCCCCCCCAAGAATAAAAATCAGAATTTTAAGCTAAATTCTGAATTTTCGACATTTCTTTTTTATTCTCTGAATTTGTTCTCTTGTTAAAATAAAACACCTGCAGCTTTCTAAAATTGTAAGTAATTTTTTATGCGTTTTTTGAAATGGTGTCTTTTTGTACATGCATTTTTTTTAATGGCGTTTTTAAGGGGAATGTCTCTTGTATTTAATTTTAGCTTCATTCATTAGATGTGTCTGTAGAAGATAAATATTAGGGCAGATTTACTTAGCAAAATGAGCCAGAACTCTTGCTCAAATTAAGCCAGAATTCTGAACATGATGTGCGCCACATTTTTGAAGTGCTTTAAACACTTTTTGGAACTCATCTGAAAGGTTGTGTAGCTTAAATTGGTTTTACCATAATCAATATTTAACACCTATCCACAGGATTCAAGACAGTATTTGCACATCTACATCAATGTCTTTGTTCTTTTTTTTTATGTTGTAGCTATTTATTTTTTTATGTTAAAGATTTCCCTAGACAGTAATGAATAGGAGTCACTTGCCAGAGAAATGTCGTAGATTAGTCTTTAGGAAGAGATGCAGTACAGCCTCTCCCCCAGGGACCAGGGGCTGACAGAGTAGAAGGTACAGGGCCGATTCTAGCTTTTCTGCTGTCTGAGGCGAAAATTTGAATGGCGCCCCCCAGATCTTGATTGACCCCATGGCTGTTCTGCATGACTAGCAGCCTCCTCCAACCCTTGCGGATGCGCCATTGCCTTGTAATCCCCTGGCATGCGCGGTGCAGCGATGAAGCAGGGCAGAGTACACCTCGCTGCACAGTGCATGCCCATTGAGTACTAGGTAATGGCATGAGAAAGTTGGAGGAGACTGATAGTGATGTAGAACAGCCAGGAAGAGTTTAATCAAGCATGGGTTTGGAGGCAGGACTATGTGACTCTTCAGGATAGCGGCATCGCCTCATGACCATGACCCTTTAAAGAGTAATTAGAATATAGCGTGCAGCATTTTAAAAGTTAATTTTATAGATTTTGTTGCATCTGAAAAATACATATTGGAAATATTGTCGTCATGTATTAGCGCATGGTGGCGGTTCCAGCCTTTAAAACTACCTGACAGGTTCCAATGAAATATACAATGAATTGCAACAATTTCATAAGCCCTGCAATTTTGCTATTTTAAATATATCCTATATAATTACAGCACCAGAACAAAGCTCATACATATATATAGTACCAGAACCAAGCTCAATATATATATACAGCACCAGAACAAAGCTCATTGCATAAATACAGCACCAAAATCAAGCTCAGTACATAAATAAAGCACCAGAACCAAGCTCAGTACATAAATACAGCTCCAGAACAAAGCTCAGTACATAAATACAGCTACAGAACCAAGCTCAGTACATAAATACAACACCAGAACCAAACTCAATACATAAATACAGCACAAAGCACATTACATAAATACAGCACCAGAACAAAGTTTTTAACATAAATACAGTACCAGAACCAAGCTCAGTACATAAATACAACACCAGAACAAAGTTTGCTACATATATACAGCACCAGGATAAAGCTCAGTACATAAATACAGCACCAGAACCAAGCTCAGTACATATATACAGCACCAGCATGTATACAGTTCAGTACAGAGATCATTTGCAAATTTAGTGCAACCCCTGCAATATAGGTTTGTACGGCCTAAAACTGCAGCTTTGGCCCGAACAATGGTAAGGATTTGCTAGGAGTAGCTGTTTCACAAAAAAAGATCATAACACCCATCATCTCGCTGCAGATCATACACTGACTACAGTACTGATTAGAGGCAGAATAAACATTTACATTGAGTGACTCACAGGTGACGTCTTCTCAGATTCTAGTCATTCGTTCTCTGTTTTCTTCTCAACCCGGTCCAGACCTCTATGATGACTTCTCCCAGCCATGGCCTATTTCTGCAGTTTGCCGCTCAGATGACTTCAGCTTCTCACTTTTCACCCGTTTCCGCACATATAAAGATAAAATTATCATGGTGCCAAACACTATGCCCCTAAATAGAATAGCGCCACACACTAAGCCCATAAATATAGACGCAAATACAATTATAGTGCAGGAGCGGGTGGCGGTGGTTGGTTTTAGTGGCGCCTGAGGCGAGACGCTCGCATCCCCTTATGGATGTTGCATCCCTGTAGAAGCGTACAAAGCCTTATCCAAGTGTATAGTGTTGCTATCAGGCCTTGTTTAGGCTTTTTAGTAGTATAAGAGAGCTATCATCAACTTGCGCATCTTATGCAAATTTATCCTCATCCAGTCCAAGTCAATACAGTAAAGCTAACAAGTGAGGTACAGTAAAAAGGAAGTGTCAGCCTATTGTGGTTACTCTAGTAGCCAGTGTGAAAACAGAAATATTTAAAGATTTTTTTTATATGGATAGTCAGAAAATAGAAAGAAAAATGAATGAAAATGTATCTAAAAAAAATCTAGTTCAAATAATATGTAATTTTCTGATGATGGCGTTTTTTTCCACAGTTTATCTCCATAGGGGTTTCAACAGAATTACTAAAGACTGGAAAAATGTTTATACAATATATCCCAAAATAAAAACCGCCACTAAAAATGCATGTAAAAAAGCTATATAAAATGCTGTGTAAAAGAGCCTTAAAGGGGGTCGATCAGCTGTTTTAAAGGGGTTGCAGCGCTCGTACAAGCGCTGCTTCCGCTTCATTCCGGTCACTGCTCGTATTGTGAATCACCGACACAGCAGTAGTGGCAGTTCACAGTATCACAACCTTCTCCCATTGAAGTGAATGGGAGAACGCTGTATTACTATAAACCACCGCTACTTCTGTGTCAGCGAACCACAGTATGAGCAGTGACAGGAATAAAGGAGAAATAGTGTTCGTACGAGCGCTGCGGGCCCTTCAAGACAGTCCCGGCAGTCGGACTCCGACCGATCAGCTATTGATGACCTAGATAGGCCATCAATTCTTAAGGACTGAAAAACCCCTCTAAGGCCAAATGCACACCATATTATGTGCGGACTCGCCCCGCGTATTTTCTGTTGGCAAATCCACAGCGTAATACAATACCAGCAAAGTAAATGAGCATATTGCTGTCTGAGGCAATATGCAATGGCACTCCACAGAGCTGCCCACTATCACCCCTAATCTTTATCCGCTCACTAGAACACTTTTTACCTACTGTTCAAGCAAACCCGGATGCCTCAGGGATACCAACCACAACCTACTTGGATAATTTATTGTTTTTTATCCCCTGTCAGTCCGTACAGAACATTAATTACCTTCATTTCAAGCCTATTCCCAACTCTCTGACTTTAAGATGAATTTCTCCAAGTCAGAAGCCATGAATATCACTCTTCAGCCCTCCCAAGCATGTACTTTGGCAGAGTCCTTCAGCTTCAGATGGTCTACCTGGTCCCTAAAAGATCTACAGATGTGTTCTCCTTAACTTATATCTTAAACCAACATATTCCGAGATGTGTGATGAGAGGTGTTAAAAAAAACATGTTAAAAAACGGATACTTCCAAAGTTTGACTCTGATTAATTTCATCCACCAGCTAGTCATCGCCCTTAGACTCCCATGTTAAAAAAAACGTGTACTTTTAATGTGTACTTTTTTTTACTAGATGAATGTGACAGATAACTCTGATGGATGCTATCCGCCGGCCATCTGTCGACCATCTTTCGTCCATAGACACACATATTAAAAAACATATACTTTAACGTATGTTTTTACTGGATGGCGCAAGATTGTATTGAATTGGTATCTTGACAACTCGAATGTAATGTCTATGGCTGCGGACCGTCGTCCTGACTTACCCTCTGACGGCTGCGACCATGGACGAGTGAGTTCTCTGCGGCATCTCCCTCCTGAGAGACCCCGGCACTCACTTCCTGGTTCGGACACTGTCTCCCGCAGGGCGCGCGCGCCCGCACGTGCATGGTCTTAAAGGGCCAGTGCGCGCACAGTTGCAGAATATCTGCAATTAGCCCAGAATGCTGCTGGACTATAAAAGGGGCTCTGCCCTCTTGATCATTGCCTGAGCGTTGTTGTGTTACCTAAAGTTTGTCATTGCAAATGGTCTCCTAGTGTTTTCCAGTTCCCAGTGCTACCCTTTCCTGCTGCCTGTACCCTGTATCCCGTGCTACCGTGCCTCTGTGCCGTCAAGAGTTGGAGTCGTGTTGTGTCTTCCGCTGCATCTATTGTGTCAGAATCCACCGCTACTGTCAACATTGCCTCAGGTACCCTTTCTGGACTATAGACATTGTATTGTACCTGTTTGGCCAACTGCTATCCCGCTACGCGGTACGGCCCAGTGGGTCCACACCCCGCGCCGTGACATCGAATATCTTAATATAACTCAAAAATGTAGGTGGACACATCTGTAAGCATTAACTTTCCCAGTGATACCTTAGTAACCTACAAACTCAGCTTAATTTATGTGCTGCTATCGGTTCAGGAGGATTGTTCCTGATGGTCTAAATGTCTTATCTGTTTTGGTTGTAATGAGATCCTCAAGATTAACATGCAGCCTAGAATATATTACTATTTTCAGACAATACCCAATAAAATACTGGTCTCTTTCCTCAAGTCTATCACTACTATACAGAATTATTTCATTTGTACTGGCAAACCAGCCAGGATTGTGGTGGGATAGGTTTTCCTAACGTTACATCATACTATCTTGCCTCACATCCCTCTTGTGTACTAGACTGGCATGGATTTAGGTGGAAAAAAGCTTCTCTCAGATAATTCCCTCTTTGTTGCCCTGTTAGAAACTGCCCAGTTAGAAGCCATTCCTACCTGTCCCACTATAGACCCCACAACCACATGCTGTCTTAACGTACTGATCTCACCTTTTGCATTCCTTTCTCCACTGTTCCCAGTTTTGGGAAGCCCTGAGTTTTTTCTTGTAATAGATGATCACTCTGCATTTCACTCCTGCCGCTACGTCAAGCCACTCCAGTCGTTTTCATTTTAGTGAGGGTCCTAGTTGACCTTCTCCTAAGGCACTCTCAACCCTCTATGACCTATGCCCTCTAGGTGACTGGAGTATATTACAACTGCAACATTTCTTATCCACACTACCGCTTAGAACCACCTTCAGGCGAGATGGAGCTTCTTTTGAAGAGCTTTGTCAGTGATTGGGGTCCAGTTTGTCAAACCTTATCCTCAATAAAAGTATTGTGAGAAAATAGACATGGATCTCCCAATCCACAATATATACGTTGATCTGAGCCGCTAGGCATAATTTATAAACATGAACATGAAGTTCTTTGTTAACATTTTGATCAAACTGTATAAGCCCACTTGCCACTTCACGGCGACCTCTTTAAAGTGAGTCCCTACTCTATTGGTTGCAGCACCGCATGGCGGGCACCGCCACCGCAGCACCGCTCCTGCTGAGGGAGCAACCCAGGGGTCCAAAAGCACCCATGTTATCAGACCGTGCCAAGCCTCCTTGGCTCTGGGCCACGTTCCCCCACAAGAGCAACACTACACCAACAGATACTACAGCAACAGACGCCACCCCACAGCAACTGATCTGAGCTGCTAGGCAAAGAACCTCCTGTTCATGTTTATAAATTATGCCTAGCGGCACAGATCAACGTATGTATTGTGAAATGTGCGGTCCATGTCTATTTTCTCACAATGCTGATATTGTATATTCTGTCCTCCTCAATTCTTTTGTTTAACTTGGCACCAGCACTCCATGCATTTGAAAAAAACCCAGCTGATTTTCATTCAGGAATGACCGCATAAATGTTTCTGCTCTTGCTTGTGCTCTCAGTTGGCCACTGGGAGCGCATGGTAAGGTGAGTTCATTCCATCTGTTCACATGTTGGGGTGCTGTGGGGTGGCGTTTGTTGCTGTAGTGTCTGTTGCTGTAGTTTTGCACTTGTGGGGGAACGTGGCCCAGAGCCAAGGAGGCTTGGCACGGTCTGATAGTATGGGTGCTTTTGGACCCCTGGGTTGCTCCCTCTGCAGGAGCAGTGCTGCGGTGGCGGTGTCTGCCATGCGGTGCTGCAACCAATAGAGTAGGGACTCACTTTGAAAAGGTCGCCGTGAAGTGGCAAGTGGGCTTATACAGTTTGATCAAAATATTAACAAAGAACCTCATGTTCATGTTTATAATTCATGCCTAGCGGCTCAGATCAACGTATATATTGGGGATTGAGCGGTCCATGTCTATTTTCTCACAATGCTGTTATCCTCAATAAACCTCATTCTTCAATCTCCTCCAGATCAACCTCCTCCTATATATCTTCTGCAATAGGAAGCAGATCTCAGCCTATCTTTGTTTTCGGACCAAAGACAATGGATCTTTGTCCTATTAGTTTGATATCTAGAAGCTGGATACAAAATACTTTCCCGATGGTATAGAGTACCATCTCGTTTACATGCCCCCTTTTCACAAGATTGACTTCACATGCTGGTATTGCAGGGAGGAGGGGACCCTCTTCCATACATTTTGGTCCTGCAGGGTCCTTTTCTCTTTTTGGGCGAAAGCACAACAGGTGATCCCTAGGGTTACTGGTCTTGCAATGATTTTTGGCCCGGCGCTCTTCCTCCTTCATCATCACTGTGAGATTTCTCTCACCATCTGCAAACAATCCTTATTCCAACACCTAGTAGTGGTGGCTTGGCTGTGCATTTAATTTCTGTGGAGGAAAAACGCCACAAACCAAAAATTAAGTGTGTACTGATGTTTCTTTAGAGTCTAACTCTGTAGACTAAAAGCAAATATCTTGCCGCAGCATTTTTGGCATTGAAAAATGCATGAAGAAAAGACAAAGAAAAATGCACCTAAATGCTGTGTGTGAATCCGGCTTTACAAATGCACCTTGCTGAAAATCAGAGGTGGATTGGGATGAATCTGAGAATGGAGCAGAGTGAGGCAGAGGAGAGAATGAACGGGTGGAAGGGGGGTGCTGAAAAGTCAGCTGTATGTACTTAGCAGAACTAATAACAGCCAATGTTTCCATGGTTACTTTCAGGGTTAGAGAAAAGAGTGGGTTTATTTTTTATTGTAATAAAAGAGAGCTTTTATTCTAGTAGGAGTCTAGCGGTGGCATACTTCTAGAAAGATTTTTTTTCCAGCTATGGATAGAAGACTACATGAACTACAGGGTTATACTGCAAAAGATTCTGGATCAATGTGGCACAGAATATTTGCATTAAATGTACCATACACAAATGTTTCCAGTTATTTTAGTATTGTTTTTTCTTACATTTTGTAATGGTGAAAGCTGGAAATGTAACATTTGCAATGACAGCTTTTATAGTAAACTGTGCAGACTTTACAATATATCTGTACTATCAATGCAATACATGAGAAGCTTACATCTGTCTACATACGCTATAGTCATTACAGATATGCAAACAACCCTGTGCTTTGTTTTTGGTTCTAATTCATCGGCCAATGTGTTAAACATCATTTGTCTAAGGTACCAAACTCCCTCTCACTATTATTATTCCCATTCCACAAATGTAAAAGGAAATCGAAGACAGCATAATAGCATCCCGTAGACACATCGCTGTACCTGTCATCCACTCAACAACCAACATGGGGATTAGCGGTACAAGGATTACATGACAGTGATGGCCAATGGACAGGACTTGCTTTCGTTTAAAATTATTTTTTTTTATCAATCAGTCATCAATATTATATATTGACGTGGAAAGAGGAATGGGAATAATGGGAGAGGGAGGTCAAACTCATAAGCCTGAAGCTTATTGAAGGAAAGGGGTTATTAAATCTGCTTTTACGACGTCCGGACCATGTCACCCGTAGCATCTTTCCACGAAGGCAAACAAATGCATTTTAGCCTTCAATAATAATTTGAACATTAACTTATAAGTATTTACAATGATTTATTTTGGTATACCTCCTACCTATAAAACCTCTCCCTGACTGACAGTTTTTTTTTTGCCCTGAAAAGTTTCTTCAAGGGTGTTAAGGTGTGATGGGATATGAATGGGGGTCCTCGTGGATGCTGCTTGGGCTGATAAAAACTGCAGAGGAGCCGAGAGGGAGACGGACATGCTCCCTGCTGCTCAGACCACTGCACTGAGCTACTGCAGCCTCAGTCGGGTCTGTTTGCAGTGGCTTTTTGCTCTGGCTAATAGAGGGAGGATCCCCCTCTATAATGACTAAAAGGCCTTAGTGCCTAAAGCAGAGGCGTAGCTAGGTTCCCCAGCACCCGGGGCAAAGATTCAGTTTGGCCCCCCCCCAACCTCTTTCCCGACATCTCCTTCTCCCTCGCCATGTTTGTTTTCTCTACCAATCAATGACGTGTCATTTCTTTTCCACAATTTTTTTATGTAAAAAAACATTTGTACATTTTACAAGCAATATAGTTCTATGTGCAACTCCAGAACCAAGCTCATTACATATATACAGCACCAGAACCAAGCTCATTGCATATATACAGCACCAGAACAAAGCTCAGTACATAAATACAGCACCAGAACAAAGATCAGGACATAAATACAGCCCCAGAACCAAGCTCATAACATATATACAGAACCAGAACTAAGCTCAGTACATACATACAGCTCCAGAACCAAGCTCTATACATAAATACAGCACCAGAACAAAGATCAGTGCATAAATACAGCCCCAGTACCAAGCTCATAACATATATACAGCACCAGAAACAACTTCAGTACATAAATACAGCTCCAAAACCAAGCTCTGTACATAAATACTGCACCAGAACAAAGCTCAGTACATATATACAGCACCAGAACAAAGCTAAGTACATAAATACAGCACCAGAACAAAGCTAAGTACATAAATACAGCACCAGAACCAAGATCAGTACATAAATACAGCCCCAGAACCAAGCTCATAACATATATACAGCACCAGAACCAAGCTCAGTACATAAATACAGCTCCAGACCCAAGCTCTATACATAAATACAGCACCAGAACAAAGATCAGTACATAAATACAGCCCCAGTACCAAGCTCATAACATATTTACAGCACAAGAAACAAGCTCAGTACATAAATACAGCTCCAAAACCAAGCTCTGTACATAAATACAGCACCAGAACAAAGCTCAGTACATACATATATATATGTATATATATATATATATATATATATATATATATTGTACCAGAACAAAACTCAGTACATATATACAAAGACAGCACAAATACAGCCCAATTTAGTGCAACCCCTGCCGTACAGGTTTGCACTAAATTGTTTCCAGCTCCCAGCATGGCCCGAACTGTACCTCTAATTATAATAGCACCATACACAGGATATACACTGCAAACACTACACCAATCACACTACAAAAATCAATCAAACACACCACTTCACTCACATTCCTGTATTTACTTGCTTTCTGCTTGCAGATGCAGACCAGTGTGTACCACCTATGACCCAAATACTGTTTGATCCCCCATCACTATATATCACACACACACACACACACACACACACCACTCACACACTGGACACAATCAGTACAGCACACTAAACACACACACCGCTCACACACCAAACACACACACCAATCACACACTAAACACACACCACTCACACACTAAATACACACCACTCACACCAAACACACACTAAATACACACCACTCACACACTAAACACACACCAAATACACCACTCACACACCAAATACACACCACTCACACACCAAATACACACCACTCACACACTAAATACACACCACTCACACACTAAATACACACCACTCACACCAAACACACACTAAATACACACCACTCACACACTAAACACACACCAAATACACCACTCACACACCAAATACACACCACTCACACACCAAATACACACCACTCACACACTAAATACACACCACTCACACACCAAATACACACCACTCACACACTAAATACACACCACTCACACACTAAATACACACCACTCACACACTAAACACCCACCACTCACACACTAAACACCCACCACTCACACACCAAATACACCACTCACATACCAAATACACACCACTCACACCACTTGTTTCCAGCTCCCAGCATGGCCCGAACAATGGTAAAAATATGCTGGGAGTTAATGTTTCACAAAAAAAAAATCATATCATAATTATACCACCTATCATCTTGCTGCAGATCATACAGTGACTACAGTGCTGATTAGAGGCAGAATAAACATTTACATTAAGTGACTCACCGGTGACGTCTCAGATTCTAGTTCTTTTTCTCCATCCGGTCCAGACCTCTGTGATGACTTCTCCCAGTCACAGCCCATTTCTGCAGTTTGCCGCTCAGATGTCTTCAGCTTCTCACTTTTCAAACATTTCTACACCTATAAACAAAGATAAAGGTCTCATTATACCACACACTACGCCCCTAAATATAATAGCGCCATACACTGTACCTCTAATTATAATAGCACCATACACAGGATATACACTGCAAACACTACACCAATCACACTACAAAAATCAATCAAACACACCACTTCACTCACATTCCTGTATTTACTTGCTTTCTGCTTGCAGATGCAGACCAGTGTGTACCACCTATGACCCAAATACTGTTTGATCCCCATCACTATATATCACACACACACACACACACACACACACACACACACACACACACACACACACACACACACACACACACACACCACTCACACACTGGACACAATCAGTACAGCACACTGGAACCATAATTCACACATCACACACACTAGACACAAACTACACACTAAACACACACACACAAATCTCACTAAAACACAAAAACTCACACTAAACAAACACAACTCACACTAAACACACACCACTCACACACTAAATACCCACTACACACACACACACTAAATTCACACCACTCACACACTAAATACACACAACTCACACACTAAACACACACACCGCTCACACACTAAACACACACACACCAATCACACACTAAACACAATCACACACTAAACACACACCACTCACACACTAAATACACACCACTCACACCACTCACACACTAAATACACACCACTCACACACTAAACACACACCACTCATACACCAATCACATACCACTCACACACTAAATACACACCACTCACACACTAAACACACACCACTCACACACCAAATACACACCACTCACACACCAAATACACACCACTCACACACCAAATACACACCACTCACACACCAAATACACACCACTCACACACCAAATACACACCACTCTCCCACTAAATATACACCACTCTCACACTAAATACACACCACTCACACACCAAATTCACCACTCACATACCAAATACACACCACTCACACACCAAATACACACCACTCACACACCAAATACACACCACTCTCACACTAAACACACACCACTCTCACACTAGATGCATACCTCACATGCAGACACCATAATACATTAGACACACATATAGCTCACACAAAGTGCATATATATCTCATACAATGGACTACACCAATCACACTACAAAAATCAATCAAACACACCACTTCACTCACATTCCTGTATTTACTTGCTTTCTGCTTGCAGATGCAGACCATTACCAGTGTGCACCACCCATACCCCTATACTGTTTGATCCCCCATCACTTTAACAGGCTGGTTGCCTGCTTTGCTGAAGAGATAAACCTGCTGGTGCTGTGCAGTAGTTGTGAGTCACACACCTGGCAGGGGCACGAGTCTTCTTCTTCTCGGCAGCAAAACTGAAGCTGCGCTCTGTGGGCAGAGCAGAAAGCAAGCCTAGCGCTGATTGGCTAAAGCTCAGCCAATCAATGCTAGGCTTGATTTCTACATGTAGTCAGGCAGGACTCTACTGATTAGCTGGGAACCTGTGCAGAAAACAAGACTAGCATTGATTAGCCGGGGCTCGGCCAATAATCACTAGACTTCTTTACTGCACACTCCCATCATTACAGAGGAGCATCTCTAAGCAAAGTGTAGTTGTGAACACCAGGGGGCGGAGCCCGAGCCCAACACTATCCGACATTGATTGTGTGAGCACCTGGCCCACTGTTCACCGGCCAGTCCCGCCCTGCTGGCGCCCCCCTCTATGTTGTGCCCGGGGCACTTGCCCCGCCTGCCCTCTATCTATGCCCCTGCCTAAAGACCGGGTACTTTATAATTATACTACTGATTTAACATGCAAATTTGGCTAGTTTAGTGCCATCGGAAATAAATAGTGCCATTTTTTAAGTCTCTTTTGAGCTGTTTCACAACAGAATAAAAATATAAAGGAAAGACTAACACCAAAACTGCATTCACTGGATAAATGTTGTTGAGATGTACCGATAATCTAATGAGCATGGGGGCAGCCTCACTGACCCCCTAACATCTGCGACTTGGGACCCCCTCTTTTAGACAGAGCAGAGTGCTGCTAACAAATAGCTGCTCTTGTTCTGACACAATTGGCCTGGCCACTTTTACATATCATACTGATATTCTTCTGCAGATGAAATATATGTCCAGATGCAACTTTTGGCCACATCATTTTGTCGCGTGGGTATTATAAGCGGGTCTTGCAGCGATCATCTGGTTTTCTTTAAGTGAAAAAAGAGCTGTCTTAAAGAAACAAACCCTTGGACTATGATGAGCTATATAAATTTTATTGTAGATGCATTTTATATTAATATCATAAATATTGTATTATGTTAATATTAATAAATACAAAATACATTAATCTCTGTGTTACTTGAATGCTGGAACTGGAATATATTCTTTCATTCACATCATCATTGACATCATTGCATTGTCAACACCAATGTCAAGGTCATTGCTTTACGCCAAAGTAACATTTTATAAACACAAAATGCACAAATGGAGTAAAATTAAACGCTTACTAAGACTAAATTGTTTGTCAAAGTTATATTATATAGAACAAAATATAATATACTGTCACAAAATGGCGTTGTGTGGCGAATAATGATATGTTGTATCATACAATGTCATTGAGCAGTGGACCATGTTAGTTTAGTCAATAATGTACATGTTATATTTCTTCTAATCTAATTCCTGTATTGTGTAAATGGCAATCACAAATTTTTTGGAGCTGGCATTAGGAACTAAATATTTTTCACGTTTTATAAATACATGTTGTACACTTTTGACTCAATGTCAAGATCAAATACATTTCATGTCTCAGCTCTCATTTCATGTCTCAGCTCTCATTTCATGTCTGTTTTTGTAAATACTTCTATTCCCCATAAGACGGCAATTTTGGAGCTGCCTCTTAGAACTCTGCGTGCCATTCCTCTTCCTGAAAATTACCCTTCCCCTTGTCAAAAGGGTATGTCACTACACAATCTGACACTGTCAAAACTGATTGGACAGTGTCAGAGTGTGTAGGAATATGCCAAATTAACATGAGAAATGTCAATGTATTCTTATTTTTCCAGGGAGAATAGGAGAGGAACGGCACAACACATAATTTTAAGAATAGACACTTGTGTTGACACGTTCTCTTTAATGCAACTTTTGGTTGTCAACATCTGTTATGATCGCTGCCTGATACTCCCGCCACCGTGTACTTACCGGTCCCCTCGTCTTCTGGCTCCTGGCTGGCGTAGCGCCTTTCTTCCGGTCCACGCTGCTTCTGGCCTCCCATGATGGTGCTCTCTTAGCATGCTGACTCTCCCTTTCTTACAGGGCCAGTGCAAATTCACCCAGCTTTCCCGGGTCCTTAAGTTACCCTCCCCTTTTTTCTCTTTGCCTGAGCAATTAGGTTTCTTAGTCTAGGCTGCTAGTTCTGCTCTCCTGTTTAAACTATTGGATTATCTTTTACTGATCCTGCCTAAACTTGATCGTGTCCTATTTGCCTTCCCTGACCTGCCCGATTACCATGACGACTATCTGCCACCTGCAGATAGTCATCCGTTATTAAATCTCGCCTGTCCATGTCAGCAATTGCCATCAGAAACTACCAAGTCCACATCTCTGTGCAGAGGTAAAAGGCTGAAAACCTAGCAATCCTGTAGACTCTGCTCCCTAGTTTAGCAACCCGCCAAATCCTTTGGCTACATAGAGGGTTCACACCATCCTCTGTTGGCCCCATGACACTGATATTTACAGCCCCGTGACAACATAATACAGAAACTTTATGCAGAAGCATCAGCAAAACTAAACTTTTTCTTTTTGTAATCAATGTCAACTTTACTAAATGCCAACTTTGTGCGTAGTGGTGGTATGAACATCAACATAATACAACACTTTGCATCTGTAAATTATAGCGTTATTCTTTGACAACTCATAACTAGCGTATAGTTTCCTTTCAGGCACTTAGACGGCCACAGATGTGCCTCTTAATAAATTAGGCACATCTTGCTCTAGCAACCTTTATAATAAGACTGGCCTAGTCAGTCTTAATAAATCTGTTCCTAAGAGATAAAATGTTGGAAATGACTGAACGCATGGTTTACTTCTACAACGCTGCATTAGAAGAGCTTTGTTTATTCTTTTTCAAGTTCTCCACAAAAATGTAAACCTATGTTATTGTGCAAAATAACAGTTTAAAAGCTTGTTAGACTACTTGGGGTTCCTTTTTCAGATAAGTCAGACTGGAGAAACTGGTATGCAGGATGTTTATCACAAGAATGACAGAACCTAACACTGTAGTTTCACTCTTGTCTGGTACAAGAGCAATGACTCATTATTTCACTTCTTGTTATTTATCTTCAATAGCTTGGCACTGTGATCATAAAGATAACTGATGTTTCAATAATGATTGCAATGAGATCCCAGACTATAATATACATTTGTTTCAGAGTATTCCAGAAAATGACAGTGACATAATACAAAATATGCATCAAACCAGGACATTTAAAGGGGTTAACAATTTTTTTTTTTTTTTTACAAAGCTCCTAGAAGCCTCAGTTACGTTTTGACAAGTGCACGTGTTTTTCACGGCGTCTGTAACGGACGTAATTGGAGCTGGTTTTCATTGGAGTCAATGAAAAACTGCTCCAATTATGTTCCAAGAAGTGACATGCACTTCTTTGAGGCGGGCGTCTTTTTACGTAAAAAAAAAGCCCGTCTGCACAGAACACCGTAAGACCCATTGAATTCAATGGGCAGATGTTTGGAGCCATTTTTTCGGGCAAAATTCGAGGCGTAAAACGCCTGAATTACGTTCGTAAATAGGGCATGTAAACATACCCTTACAGGGGTGTGTAGACTTTTTATGTCCACTGAATACACCTTGTTCCAAATTATTATGCACATTGGATTTAAGTGTCAGAAACATTTAATTATTAGTTTTTCAATTAAACTCATGGATGGTATTGTGTCTTAGGGCTCTTTGGATCATTGTACTCAATCTCAGACACCTGTGATAATTAGTTTGCCAGGTGTGCCCAATCAAAGGAAAACTACTTAAGAAGGAAGTTCCACATTATTAAGCAGGCCACAGGTTTCAAGCAATATGCGAAAGAAAAAGTATCTCTCTGCTGCCGAAAAGCGTGAAATAGTGCAATACCTTGGACAAGGTATGAAAACATTGGATATTTCAAGAAAACTTAAGCGTGATCATCGTACTGTGAAAATATTTGTGGCTGATTCAGAGCACAGATGGGTTCGTTCAGATAAAGGCATAATGAGGAAGGTTTCTGCCAGACAAATTAATAGGATTAGGAGAGCAGCTGCTAAAATGCCATTGCAAAGCAGCAAACAGGTATTTGAAGCCGCCGGTGCCTCTGGAGTCCCGCGAACCTCAAGGTGTAGGATCCTCCAGAGATTTTAAAGTGTGCATAAGGCTATTATTCGGCCACCCCTAAACAATGCTCACAAGCAGAAACGGTTGCAGTGGGCTCAGAAATACATGAAGACTAATTTTCAAACCGTGTTGTTTACTGATCAGTGCTGTGCAACCCTGGATGGGCCAGATGGATGGAGTAGTGGATGGTTGGTGAATGGCCACCATGTCCCAACAAGGCTGCGACGTCAGCAAGTAGGTGGCGGAGTCATGTTTTGGGCTGGAATCATGGGGAGAGAGCTGGTAGGCCCCTTTAGGGTCCCTGATGGTGTGAAAATGACCTCTGCAAAGTACGTAGAGTTTATGACTGACCACTTTATTCCGTGGTACAAAAAGAGGAACCGTGCCTTCCGTAGCAAAATTATCTTCATGCATGACAATGCACCATCTCATGCTGCAAAGAATACCTCTGTGTCATTGGCTGCTATGGGCATAAAAGGAGAGAAACTCATGGTGTGGCACCCATGTTCCCCTGACCTCAACCCTATTGAGAACCTTTGGAGCATCCTCAAGCAAAATATCTATGAGGGTGGGAGGCAGTTCACATCAAAACAGAAGCTCTGGGAGGCTATTCTGACATCCTGCAAAGATATTCAAGCAGAAACTGTCCAAATACTCACAAATTCAATGGATGCAAGAATTGTGAAGGTGATATCAAAGAAGGGGTCCTATGTTAACATGTAACTTGGCCTGCTAAGTTTTTTTTTATTGAAAGAGCTTTTGATTTCTGTAAATATGACCTCCTGATGCTGCAAATTCAACAAATTACCATTTTAGTTCTCTTTACAACCTTTAAAATGTTTTGATCTCTGTTGTGCATAATAATTTGAAACAGTGCATTTTGAGTTTTTTACTTCTAAAAAAAAAATCTGTTATCATTAGGAGATTTGTTCAATAAAATTTGCATTATTCTCCAATGGTTGATGGCTTGAAGATTATATTGACTGTCATTTGCATCGACTAATGCATGCAGTTTTACAAAGATATTCTTATTTAGAAGTATCGCTTCTAGGGAAGAATGGCTTAGTGATATGGTGCCATTTTGAAACACCATATAAAGACATGCGGACCACCTACTGTTCTGTAGTATAGAACTGTAGGGACTCCATGTGCCTTTAACAGTCTCTGCCCGCATAACTCTGCTAACAATGGCCTCCTGTCTGCCAAGTATGGAAGCCCGCTAGGTCCCACCTGGAGGCGGGGCCTAAAAGGCTTCTGGTCCGCAAGATGGCTCAGGAGCTGAGCATGCGACATCAGCCGTGGGTGTCAGCTGTATGTTACAGCTGACACCAGTGGTGTAACTGCTGTTAGCAGCTGCTACGGGGCCGCAGCATGAGGGGGCCCGTGCCACCCACCGGCACGGCCCCCCATGGCCGGAGGCTCCGCTAGCAGCCACTACGGCTGCTACAGAGCGACGCCACTGAAGGGGTTGTTCCTATCCCACAGGATAGGGGATACATGTGGGATCGCTGGGATGCCCAGCGATAAGGACAACGGGGGACAAAAAGTCCCCTGAAGTTCTCCATGACAAACCTCGGACTTCCAGGGTCTGTCGGCAGCTCCATAGAAAGGACTTGTGCACCGGTCGCGCTTGTGTGCATGCGTGACCAGCGCTTCTTTCATTTTAATTGAACTGTGCAGACTCCGGAAGTCCGAGGTTTGTCATGGAGAACTTCGGGGGACTTTCGGTCCCCCGTTCTCCTTATCGCTGCCAGCGATCACACATGTATCCCCTATCCTCTGGATAGGGGATACATCTCTTTAGTAGGACAAACTATAGGCCGTTTTTTTTTAGGGGGGGCTGTATGGCATTTTCTACAGGGGGTTCTGTATGGTGTAATCTACAGGGGGCTGTATGGCGTTATCTACAGGGGGCTATATGGCGTTATCTACAGGGGGCTGTATGGCGTCATCTACAGGGGGGATTTGGGGCTGTATGGCGTTATCTACAGGGGGAGGGCTGTATGGCGTTATCTACAGGGGGAGGGCTGTATGGCTTTATCTACAGGGGGCTGTATGGTGCTATCTACAGGGGGCTGTGTATGGTGCTATCTATAGGGGGCTGTGTATGGCGCTATCTACAGGGGGCTATATGGTGCTATCTATAGGGTGCGCTGTGTGGCAGAATCTATAGGGAGGCACTATCTACAAGGGGGGGTTGTTTTACTATTTGACCTCAGTGCCCTGCAATTGTGGGCCAATGCTGTGGAGGAGTTTTGCAAATGCGAAATGGCACCCAAAAACCATTCCAGGAAGCTACATGCCATATCACCACATATGGGGTATTGCTGTGCTCAGAAGAGTTCACATTACAAACGTTGGGGTGATTTTTTCTCTTTTATCTATTGTGAAAATTGAAAAATCTGAGCTAAAACTACATATTATTAGAAAAAACGTTGATTTTCATTTTCATGGCCTAATTCCACTAAATTCAGTAAAAACCTGTGGGGTCAAAATGCTCACTGTACCCCTCTCAATAAATTCCTTCAGGGGTGTAGTTTCCAAAATTGGGTCACTGTTGGGCGGTTTCCACTGTTTTGGTCCCACAGGGGCTCTGCAAATGTGACATGCCGCCCGAAAACCATTCCAGCAAAACTTGAGCTCCAAAAGCCAAATGGTGCTCCTTCCCTTCTGAGCCCTGCCGTGGGTCCAAACAGCAGTTTATTACCACATATGGGGTATTGCCGTAATCGGGAGAAATTGCTTTTCAAATATTGTGGTGGTTTTTCTCCTTTATGCCTTGTAAATATTGAAGATTTTTATTTTTATAATTCCACTAAATTCAGCAAAAAACCTGTTGGGTTAAAATGCTCACTATACCCCTTGATAAATTCCTTTAGGGGTTTAGTTTGCCAAATGGTGTTTTTTGGGGATTTACACTGTTTTGGCACACGCAAAACGTCTTCAAACCTGACATAGTGCCTAAAATATATTCTAAAACAATGGAGGCCCAAAATCCACTAGGTACTCCTTTGGTTCTGAGACCTGTGTTTCAGTACATTAGAACACTAAGGTCACATATGGGATATTTCTAAAAACTGCAGAATCTGGGCAATAAATATGGAGTTGCGTTTCTCTCGTAAAACCTCTGTTACAGAAAAAAATTAATTAAAACAGATTTTCTGCAAAAAAAAATACATTTGTAAATTTCACCTCCACTTTGCTTTAATTCCTGTGAAACACCAAGAGGGTTAAGAAAATGTCTAAATGCTGTTCCGAATACTTTGAGGGGTGTAGTTTTTAAAATGGGGTGTTTTATAGGGGGTTTCTCATTTATAAGGCCCTCAAAGCCACTTCAGAACTGAACTGGTCTCTGAGAAAAAAAGCCTTTTGAAATTTTCTTGAAAATGTGAGAAATTGATGCTAAAGTTCTAAGCCTTGTAACGTCTTGTAAAAATAAAAGAATGTTAAAAAAATAATGCCAACGTATGACATATGGGAAATGTTAACTTGTAACTTTTTTGTGTGGTATTACAGTCTGTTTTACAAGTAGATACATTGAAATTTAGATAAATGCTAATTTTTGCAAATTTTCGCAACATTTTGGTATTTTTCACAAATAAACACTGACTGTATCGAACAAATTTTACCACAAACTTAAAGTACAATGTGTCATGAGAAAACATTCTCAGAATCACTTAACCCTTTCACGACCAATGACGAAAATGAACGTCATGGTTGGCTGCTAGATCCCGCACCATGACGTTCATTTTCGTCAGTATTTCAAACTATCACTCTGTGTAAATACAGAGTGACAGACCCGCGCTGACAGCTGTCCTAGACAGCTGTCACATCAGTCTCGCCGGACAGCGGACCATCGCTTTGCCGTCGCCGCATTTAAGTGGTTTGAAGCACATCGGCAGCCCCAACAAAGTGATCGTGGGGGCTACCGATGCTTGTCGTGGCAATCGGAGGTCAGACAATGACCTCCGGGTTGCCATGTACGGAAGCCTCGGAGGAGCAGCCTCCTCGGCTTCCTGTCAGTGTGACTGTCACGTCACAATGACAGTTAGAGTACATTACACTACGTGTGTAGTGTAATGTACTCTAGCAGCAATCAAAGCTGCAAGTCTAAATGTCCCCTAGTGGAACAAGTAAAAAAAGTAAAAATAAGTAATAAAGGTTTTTAAAAAAAAGTGTAAAAATGAGTTTATAAGTTCTATAAACACAAAATGCTTTTTTTTCCTATAATAAGACTTTTATTATAGAAAAAAAATGAACACGTTAAAAAAGTACACATATTTGGTATCACCGCGTTCGTAACGACCCCAACTATAAAACTGTAATGTTATTTTTCCCGCACGATGAACACCCCAAAAAAAAATCAATAGAAAACGACGACAGAATCGCAATTTTTATGGTCACCACCGCTCCCTAAATAAAGAATAAAAAGTGATCAAAAAGTCGTATGTTCCCAAAAATAGTACCAATAAAAACTTCAACCCGTCCCGCAAAAAACAAGCCCTTACACAGCTTTTTTAACAAAAAAATAAAAAAAATGATGGCTTTTTTTTTAAATAAATAAGTGATTTTATTGTGCAAACGCTAAAAAAAAGGACCAAACCTATATACATATGGTATCGCTGTAATCGTACCAACTCGCAGAATAAAGTAAAAATGTCACTTATAGCGTATGGTGAACGCCGCAAAAAGAAAACCTAAAAAACGGTGTCAGAATTCTTGTTTTTTGGTCAGGATGGCAAAAAAATGTAATAAAAAGTGATCAAAAAAAAAATCGCATGTACCCCAAAATGGTACCAATGAAAACTATAGATTGTCCAGCAACAAATAAGCCCTCACATGGCTCCGGTGGTGGAAAAATAAAAAAGTTCTGGCTCTCAGAATATGGTGATGCAAAATGTACAGGGTGTTCAAAAAGCGGATAAGATCAGGCGCCATTTATCAGGCCACACATCTATGAATTATTATTTATTTACCGCATTATTATACCCTCTTATTATGCCCTGATGTACTCTACCCAGCTTACACATACTCCCACATTATAAACTGAAATATCAGCGAAACCCCAAACAAAACTACTACCAAGCAAAATCTGCACTCCAAAAACAAAATGGCGTCCCTCACTTCTGAGCCCTGCAGCGTACCCAAACAGCAGTTTGCGCCCACACATATGGCATCATCATACCCGAGAGAACCCGGTTAACGTTTTATGAGGTATTGGCACAAACTGGGCACAACATATTATGCACTAAAATGGCATATCAGTGGAAAATTGCAATTTTCACTTTGAACCATCCGCTGTGCACTACCCCTTTGCGCACTATGACTTAATTGCCAGTCATGGTACGGGGGTTTATATATGGAGCGGGCTCACATGCTGAGCCTGCTCCATACGCTGCGGGTGTCAGCTGTGTATTACAGCTGACACCCAGGACTAACAGACAGGAACAGCGATCGTGCGGTTACAGAAGCCTGTAAAAATAACAATATACTGCAATACATTAGTATTGCAGTGTATTGTACCATCGATCCAATGATCGCTGGATCAAGACCCCTAAGGGGATTGATTAATAAAATGTGTAGAAGAATTATAGTTATTAGTAGTGAGAATTTTATTTTTTTAAAGTTAAAAAAAAACAAAACACCTTTTCCCATTTTTCTTCTAAAGTAATGTAAAAAAATGAACAAAATTGGTATCGCTACGTCCGTAAAAGTCTGAACTATTACAATATACCATTATTTAATTTGCACAGTGCACACCTTAAAAAAAAATAATAATTGAAACCGCCAAAATCGCTGTTTTGTTTTTTTTGTTACCTTAGCTCTAAAAAAAAAATGTAATACAACATTTTAATCACTTTTTATGTACCAAAAAATGGTACCAATAAAAACTGCAGCTCCTCCTGCAAGAAATAAGCCCTCACACCACTCTATTGATGGAAACATAAAAAAGTTATGGCTCTTGGAAAGCGGGGAGTGAAAATCTAAAATAGGAAAGCAAAAAATGGATCAGTCCTAAAAGGGTTAATTCATTTCTAATGAAAAAAATTTATGACCACAAGTGGGGTATTTCCGTACTCGGGAGAAATTGCTTTATAAAAAATGTTTGTTTTTTTTTTCCCTCCTTTATCCCTTGTGAAAATGAGAAAATTCAACATTTTAGTGGAAAAAATTTTGATATTAATTTTCGCGCCCTAATTCTAATAAACTCTGCAAAAGACCAGTGGGGTCTAAATGCTCACTATACCCCTAGAAAAATTCCTTGAAAGTTTTTCAAAAATGGAGTCACTTTTGGTGGGTTTCCACTGTTTTGGTCCCTCCAGTGCATTGCAAATGCGACATGGCACAGAAAACCATTCCAGCAAAATCAGAAATCCAAATGGCGCTCCTTCCCTTCTGAGCCCTGCTGTGGGTCCAAACAGCAGTTTATTACCACACATGGGGTATTGTCGTAATCGGGAGACATTGCTTTACAAATTTTGGGATGCATTTTCTTCGTTATTCCTTGTAAATATTAAAAATTTCTATGTTGTTTCAGAAAAAAAGTGCATTTTAATTTTTACAGACTAATTCCAATATATTTAGCGAAAAACCTGTGTTGTCAAAATGCTAACTATACCCCTAGATAAATACCTTAAGGGGTGTAGTTTTCGAAATTGGGTCATTTATGGGGAGTTTCTATCGTTTTGGCAGCTCAAAGCCTCTCCAAATGTACAGTGGTGCCTAAAACATTTTCAAGCAAAATATGAGTCCTGAAAGCCTACGGGTGCTCCCTTCCTTTTGTGCCCTGCCGTGTGTCCAGGCAGCGCATTAGGGCCACAATGTGGGTATTTTTGAAAACAGGAGAAACAGGGTGATAGATTTTGTGGTGTGTTTCTTCATTCTCATGTTCGCTTTACAAAGAAATCGGTCTTCAAACTGATACTTTTATGAAAAAAAGTTACATTTTTGTTTTTTTCACCTGCTATGTATTCAATTTAGCAAAAAACTGTGGTGTCAAAATACTTACTATACACCTAGATAAATACCTTAAGGGGTATAGTTTTCTAAATGGGGTCATTTGTGGGGGTTTCCATCACTCTGAGACCTATGAGCCTCTGAAAACCTGGCTTGGTGCAGGAAAACAAAATGTACTTCAAAATTTATAAAATTATTATTCAATTTATAAGTCCTCTAAATTGCTGAAAATTTATTTGATTTTTTCAAAAGTGCTGCCAAAATAGAGTAAAGAGATGGAAATATATATTTAATTAAAAAAATTGTACAGTATGTGTGTACATATGTGACATATTGCAGTTACAAATAGGGAAAAATTGTAATTTTTACAAAATTTCTTCCATCTTTCTATTTTTTTATTAATTTCTGCAAATTGTATCAGTCTACCACTTAAATAAAGTACAACATGTGACGAAAAAACAATGTCAGAATTACTTGGATATTCAAAACTTTCACAGAGTTATTTTCTGATAAAGTCAGACATACCAGATTTGACTAATCTGGCTTGGTCATTAAGGTACAAACATGCCCGGTCATTAAGGGGTTAAAAAAAAAAAGCATTCCAAAGTTATTACATAAAATGGCCTGGTCCATTAGGCGAAAACAGGCTGTGTCCTTAAAGGGTTAAAGAGACCTTCCCATAAACACCATCTATGCTAGATCAATTTGATGATCCTGTGCGCCGTGAACGTTCAGAGGTCTATCACTGGGACCCCACTAAACCTCACTCAAGTTGAATATTTGGCCATGCATGCATAACCACTGACCGTTTAAGTCTATGGAAATACAAAAACAGGCTTGACTATTTCCGTATCTCCTGTACACTATAATAGTGAGTGATTGTCGATATGCCATGAAAGTTATTCATAGGAAAGCCACTTTTCTAATTTAATGCTGTCTTAGCTACTGCAACACCAGTTCAATTCAGAAGGTGGTGATAGAGAGACAAATCACTCTTGTAATGAATGTCAGGTACAGTCACATTATAATAAGTGCCTGAGTGACTATAAATAAAATGTGCGCTGACTCATAGCCCGTCTCCGAGACACAACAAGCAAACAGATAATAATGCAGTTAAACCACTTTTCACCAAATATCCAGTTATAATAAACACGCTGTTCAACGACCATTTACTTTTACTATGTCAAACTCAATTTTTAAGACAGGAAGTTGTGTGTGACAGTTCTTTTGCTGACATCATTATTGGATCCAGCACGGTTGCAGTTTCCAATATAGATCATTACACCATAAAGTCTCATTAACGTCTCTGAGCAGCATTGTGCTGTGATAGGGCACCTACAATATAGGCTTCTACGGGCCCAACTGTTCCTCTGCATGCCTCTGATTTCATATAGACTCTTCCAGGGAAAAAAGCATGCCGTCCCTTTGTATCCCATATTGTACAGCTATTCTACATTAATATGCTGAAGCACCCTACAGTGGCACACCGTGTGTTTACAGCTCCGTAATAGGAAACTGCAGGTACTCTGTGTGCCTGATTTGTCTTGTTCATGAGACCTTAGCCCTTATTCACACGACAGGGTTTCCCGGCCGGGTGACGGCCGTTCATAAATCGTCCGTCACCCGGCTTCATTAGGAACAATAGACCCCTAATGGGGCTATTCACACGACCGATTTTTTGACGGCCCGGGAAACCTGGCCGTCAAAAAATGGGGCATGCCCTATTTTTAGCCGTTTACCCGGCCGCCCGGCTCCCATAGACGTCTATGGGGCCGGATAATACACGGCCATCACCGGAATGTGTCCCGAGTGATGGCCATGTATTCCGTCGCTCGCGCTCTCTCTCCTCCTTCTCCTCACAGTGCAGAGTGCATGTGAGAAGGAGGGTCTTTTTTTGCTCCCTGTAGAAGTCGGAATCTCCAATCCCCGGACGGGGATTGGGAATTCCGCTACAGGAGAAGTGAGTGACTACACTGTCCATATATGGACACAGCGACGTCACTCACTTCTGAAGCGGAATCCCCGACCCTGTGGCCGGGGATTCCGCTACAGGAGAAGTGAGTGACTACACTGTCCATATATGTACACAGCGACGTCACTCACTTCAGAAGCGGAATCCCCGACCCTGTGGCAGAGAATTCCGCTACAGGAGAAGTGAGTGACTACACTGTCCATATATGGACACAGCGATGTCACTCACTTCAGAAGCGGAATCCCCGACCCTGTGGCAGGGAATTCCGCTACAGGAGAAGTAAGAGACTACACTGTCCATATATGGACACAGTGACGTCACTCACTTCAGAAGCGGAATCCCTGACCCTGTGACAGGGAATTCCGCTACAGGAGAAGTGAGTGTCTACATAGTCCATATATGGACACAGCGACGTCAATCACTTCAGAAGCGGAATCCCCGACCCTGTGGCAGGGAATTCCGCTACAGGAGAAGTGAGTGACTACACTGTCCATATATGGACACAGTGACATCACTCACTTCAGAAGCGGAATCCCTGACCCTGGAAGGGGGGGTGGGTGCAACCTACAAGGGGCTGTGTGGCATCACCTACAGGGGACTTGGTGGCATTACCTACAGGGGGCATGGTGGCATTACCTACATGGGGCAGGGTGGCATTTCCTACAGGGGGCTGGGTGGCATTACCTACAGGGGGCTGGGTGGCATTACCTACAGGGGGCTGGGTGGCATTACCTACAGGGGGCTGGGTGGCATTACCTCCAGGGGGCTGGGTGGCCTTACCTACAGGGGGCTGGGTGGCACTACCTACAGGGGGCTGGGTGGCATTACCTGCAGGGGGCTGGGTGGCCATATATGGACAGCGTAGTCACTCACTTCTCCTGTAGTGGAATCCCCGGCCAAGGTGTCGGGGATTCCGCTTCAGAAGTGAGTGACGTCGCTGTGTCCATATATGGACAGCGTAGTCACTCACTTCTCCTTTAGCAAAATCCCCGGCCAAGGTGTCGGGGAATTCGCTTCAGAAGTGAGTGACGTCGCTGTGTCCATATATGGACAGTGTAGTCACTCACTTCTCCTGTAGCGGAATCCCCAATCCCCGGCCGGGGATTGGAGATTCCGACTTCTACAGGGAGCGTAAAAAGACCCTCCTCACATGCACTCTGCACTGTGAGGAGGAGGAGGAGAGAGAGCGCAAGCGACGGAATACATGGCCATCACTTGGGACACATTCCGGTGATGGCCGTGTATTACCCGGCCTCATAGACTTCTATGGGAGCCGGGCGGCCAGGTAAACGACCGAAAATAGGGCATGTCCCATTTTTTGACGGCCAGGTTTCCCGGGCCGTCAAAAAATCGGTCGTGTGAATAGCCCCATTAGGGGTCTATAGTTCCTACTGCAGCAGGGTGACGGCCGATTTATGAACGGCCATCACCTGGCCGAGAAACCCTGTCATGTGAATAAGGGCTTAGGCCCTATTCATAACACATTTGTCCATACAATTGAAGAATATGTTGTTTTTTTTTCTTCCTAAAAAATGTATACTAAAATATATGCACTGTATATTCTTGGTAGACTACGCTTTTCAATATGATCAACAAACATTATCCAGATGTTAAAGAGGCTCTGTCACCAGATTTTGCAACCCCTATCTGCTATTGCAGCAGATAGGCGCTGCAATGTAGATTACAGTAACGTTTTTATTTTTAAAAAACGAGCATTTTTGGCCAAGTTATGACCATTTTTGTAGTTATGCAAATGAGGCTTGCAAAAGTCCAAGTGGGTGTGTTTAAAAGTAAAAGTCCAAGTGGGCGTGTATTAGGTGCGTACATCGGGGCGTTTTTAATACTTTTACTAGCTGGGCGCTTTGAAGAGAAGTAACATCCTCTTCTCTTCAGAACGCCCAGCTTGTGACAGTGCAGATCTGTGACGTCACTCACAGGTCCTGCATCGTGACGGCCACATCGGCACCAGAGGCTACAGTTGATTCTGCAGCAGCATCAGCGTTTGCAGGTAAGATCGACTTACCTGCAAACGCTGATGCTGCTGCAGAATCAACTGTAGCCTCTGGTGCCGATGTGGCCGTCACGATGCAGGACCTGTGAGTGACGTCACAGATCTGCACTGTCACAAGCTGGGCGTTCTGAAGAGAAGAGGATGTTACTTCTCATCAGAGCGCCCAGCTAGTGAAAGTATTAAAAACGCCCCGATGTACGCACATAATACACGCCCACTTGGACTTTTACTTTTAAACACACCCACTTGGACTTTTGCAAGCCTCATTTGCATAACTACAAAAATGGTCATAACTTGGCCAAAAATGCTCGTTTTTTAAAAATAAAAACGTTACTGTAATCTACATTGCAGCGCCTATCTGCTGCAATAGCAGATAGGGGTTGCAAAATCTGGTGACAGAGCCTCTTTAACTTGTCAAGCACATGTCGAAAGAACACTCCAGAAGCCTATGGGTACATCACAGGATACATTTCAATACTTTTTTGCTAACCAAACTAATCCTGACATAGCCCATTAATGTGGTGTGAATAGAGCCTAATTCCCGTCAGGCAGTTCAAACTGTTGTTCCCATTAACATGCCACTCTCTTAGCACTACACGGCACATACCTTCTAAACAGGTACATCATTTTAGTCATGTCACATTACAAAGGAGCTTTCAGGTGAAGGCATTTTTCTGTGTCTAAAAATCAACCTTGTTACTCATTTGTCCTTTGTGACTGCAATTTAATCACAACATAATTTTTATTGAAAAAGAAAGATGAATAGCCACAAGACAAAAAGGCCGTAAGTCAAACTGTATATTCATTGTGAGTTCAAAATGGCTGATTTAAAGTATTTAGATGATTCTGGAATTTGTTATTGTTGTAATAGCTATTTGAGAAATACAAAAACAATTATATAAAAGCTTGAAAGTTTTTATTTTTAACCCCTTCAGGACTGAGCCTGTTTTGGCCTTCAGGACGAAGCCGATTTTTCAAATCTGACATGTGTCACTTTATGTGGTAATAACTTCAGAATCCTTTTACCTATCCAAGTGATTCTGAGATTTTTTTCTCATGACATATTGTACTTTATGTTAGCTAAAAAATTTGGTCGGTAAATTCAATATTTATTTGTAAAAAACACCAAGATTTAGAGAAAATTAGCAACAATTTACATTTTTCTATATTTTAATGTATCTACTTGTAAAACAGATAGTAATACCACACAAAATACTTACTAGTTTATATTTCCCATATGTCTACTTTATATTTGCATAGTTTTTTGAACATCCTTTTATTTTTCTAGGACGTTACAAGGCTTAGAACTTTAGCAGCAATTTCTCATATTTTCAAGAAAATTTCAAAAGCCTATTTTTTCAGGGACAAGTTCAGTTCTGAAGTAGCTTTGAGGGCCTTATATATTAGAAAGTCCCCATAAATCATGGCATTTTGAAAAATGCACCATCAAAGTAATCAAAACAGCATTCAGAAAGTGTTTTAACCCTTTAGGCGTTTCACAGGAATTAAAGCAATGTATAGGTGAAATGCACTCAATATTTATTGCCCAGATTCTGCAGTTTTTAGAAATATCTCACATGTGGCCCTAGTGTGCTAATGGACTGAAGCATCGGCCTCAGAAGCAAAGGAGCACCTAGTGGATTTTGGGGCCTCCTTTTTTTAGAATATATTTTAGCACCACGTCAGGTTTGAATAGGTCTTGTGGTGCCAAAACAGTAAAGACCCCCAAAAGTGACCCCATTTTGGAAACTAAACCCCTCAAGGAATTTATCTAGGGGTATAGTTAGCATTTTGAAACCACAGTTTTTTTGCTAAATTTCTTTGAATTAGTCTGTGATGATGAAAATCTACTTTTTTTCTGAAAAAACGTAGACATTTTTTTTTTTTTTACAAGGAATAAAGTAGAAAAAACACCCGAACATATGTAAAGCAATTTCTTCCGATTATAGCAATACCCCATAAGTGGTAATAAACTACTGTTTGGACCCACAGCAGTGCTCAGAAGAGAAGGGGCACTATTTGGATTTTAGATTTCTGATTTTGCTGGAATAGTTTTCAGTGCCGGGTTGCGTTTGCAGTGGAAACCCCCCAAAAGTGACCCCATTTTGGAAACTACACCCCTCAAGGAATTTTTCTAGGGGTAAAGTTAGCATTTTGACCCTACAGTTGTTTTGCTGAACTCATTGGAATTAGTCTATAAAGGTAAAAATCTACTTTTTTCCTGAAAAAACATAGACATTTTTAATTTTTACAAGGAATAAAGGAGAAAAAGCACCCCAAAATTTGTAAAACAATTTCTCCCAATTACGTAAATACGCCATATGTGTAAAGGATCTGCCAGGCACAGCTGCGGGGTTAACGCCCAGAACTAATCAGTCAGCACCTGAGAATACCTCCCTGAGACTGACTCCGGCTTCCACCATTCAGGCTGGCAGGCTTAGGAGTGGGAGAGCCTATCGTAACCTGGCCAGACTCAGCTAGCTCCCGCCCTCGGTCTTTTTAAGCCTGCACTTCCTGTCCCTCGGTGCTTGTGATTCTTTCCTTGTGGTTTCCTGGCCCAGCTACAGCTCCTGATATTTTTGATCCTGCTCCATACAGACCCTGGCTTACCGACTACTCTTCTGCTTTTCGTTTTGTACCTCGCACACTCCTGGCTTGACTCGGCTCGTTCACCACTCTGGTTGCTCACGGTGTTGCCGTGGGCAACGGCCCCTTTTCTTTGCTTGTGTTCCTTTGTATGTTTGTCGTGTTTGTCGTGCACTTACTGAGCGCAGGGACCGCCGCCCAGTTGTACCCCGTCGCCTAGGGCGGGTCGTTGCAAGTAGGCAGGGACAGAGTGGCGGGTAGATTAGAGCTCACTTGTCCGTCTCCCTACCCCCTGCCATTACAATATGTGGCAATAAAGTGCTGTTTGGACCCACAGCGGGGCTTAGAAGGGAAGGAGCGCTATTTGGCTTTTGGAGCTCAAATTTAGCTGAAATGGTTTTCGGGTGTCATGTCGAATTTGCAAAGCCCCCGAGGGACCAAAACAGTGGAAGCCCCCCAAAAGTAACTCCATTTTGGAAACTACACCACTTAAGGAATTTATCTAGAGGTATAGTGAGCATTTAGACCCCACAGGTATTTTACAGAATTTCTTAGAATTAGGCCGTGAAAATTAATATTAACATTATTTCCATTAAAATGTTGAATTTTTTCAATTTCACAAAGGATAAAGGAGGAAAAAGCACCCTAACATTTGTAAAGCAATTTCTCCCGTGTATGGCAAGAACCCACACGAGGTCATAAATGGTTTTTCATTAGAAAGTAATTAACCCTTTCCGGACTGATCCATGTTTTTCTTTTTCTTTTTCGTTTTTCCCTCCCTGCTTTACGAGAGCCATAACTTTTTTATTTTTCCGCCAATAGAGTGGTGTGAGGGCTTATTTTTTGCGAGACGAGCTGTAGTTTTTATTGGTATCATTTTGGTACATACAACTTTTTTAGCACTTTTTATTCCATTTTTTGGTAGAGACAAGGTGACCAAAAAACAGCGATTTTGCAGTTTTAAATTCTTTATTTTTCACAGCGTTCACCGTGCGAGTTAAATAATGGTATATTGTAATAGTTTGGACTTTTACAGACACAGCGATACCAATTTTGTATATTTTTTTTATCTTTTTTTACATTACTTTAGAGAAAAAATGGGAAAAGTTTTTTTTTGGGACTTTAAATATTTATTTCATTTTTTCCACTAATAATAACTATTTACTTTTGTTTTTACACATTTTAATAGTCCCCATAGGAGACTTGAACCAGCAAATCAGTTGATGTACTAATGTATTGCAGTATATTGTAATTTTTACAGACTCCTGTAACAGCGCGATCGATGTTCCTGTTCGTCAGTCCCGGGTGTCAGCTCTAATACACAGCTGACACCCGCATCGTATGGCGCAGGTTCAGTGCATGAGCCTGCTCCATACATCCCCCCCCCCACACCACGGCATGCTATTAAGTCATGGTGCGCGGATGGTGCAGAGTGAAAATTACAATTTTCCACTGATGTGCCATTTTAGTGCACTTTATGTTGTGCCCAGTTTGTGCCACAAATACCTCATAAAACATTAACCAGGTTCTCCCGGACATGGCGATGCCATATCGGTGGACGTAAACTGCTGTTTGGACATGCTGTAGAACTCAGAAGGGATGGGACGGCATTTGGCTTTGGGGAGCGCAGATTTTGCTTGGCGGTAGCTCTGGCGTTTTGCTGGTATTTCAGTTTATAATTGGGGGAATATGTATGCTGGGCAGGGTACATCAGAGGCATAATAAGAGGGTATAATAATGGGGTAAATAAATAAAAATCTGCAGATATGTGGCCAGTGTCGCACTTATAAATGGCGCCCGATCTTATCCGCTTTTGGAACACTGCACATTTTGCATCGCTATATTCTGGAAAGCAGAACTCTTTTATTTTTTTTCACCACCAGAGCTGTGTGAGGGCTTATTCTTTGCCGGATAATCTGTAGTTTTCATTGGTACCATTTTGGGGTGCATGCGATTTTTTTTTAATCACTTTTTATTCCATTTTTCGGCAAGCAAATCATCAATTTTGACAATGTTTTTTTGGTTTTTTTGACGGCGTTCATCCTGGGCTATAAATGAATGTTTTAATTTATTCTGCGGGTCGGTACAATTACAGCAATACCATATGTATATAGTTTTTTTACATTTTGCAGCGTTTGCGCAATAAAATAACTTATTTATAAAATAAATTATTTTTTGTGTCACCATATTCTGAGAGCCATAACTTTTTTATTTTTCAGTCAATAAAGCAGTGTAAGCGCTTGTTTTTTGCGGGACGGTTTGTAGTTTGTATTGGTATTTTGGTGTACATGCAACTTTTTGATCACTTTTTATTGTATATTTTGGGAGGGGTGGTGACCAAAAAATTGTGATTCTGGCATAGTTTTTCATTTATTTTATTTGCGGTGTTCACTGTGCTGGAAAAATAATATCATAGTTTTATTGTTGGGGTTGTTACGAACGTGGTCATACCAAATATGTGTACTTTTTTTTATGTGTTCATTTTTTTCCTATAATAAAAGACTTATATGAAAAAAAAAACATTTCTTGTTTATGTCACTTATATCTTTTATTTTTACACTTTTTAAAAAAAACATTTTTATTTAATTTTTTAACTTATTTTACTTGTCCTACTAGGGGACACTTAGACTTGCAGCTCTGATCGCTGCTCAAACATATTACACTACCTACGTAGTGTAATGTATTCTGTCATTGCGACGTGGCAGTCACTCTGACAGGAAGCCTAGGAGGACCAGCAGAGGCTGGTCCTCCTAGGCTTCTGTACATGGCAGCCCGGAAGCCATTGTCTAGCGTCCGGTTGCCGTGGGTACCATCACCAGCCCCCGTGATTTCACGTGGGGGCGGCCGATCTGCGCTAAACACCTTAAATGCGGCGATTGCAATCGAATGCTGCAATAAAGGGGTTAACTGTCAAAATCAGCGGCGAAGGGCCGCTGATAGGCAACAGGAACTGCAGGGCAGACACCCTGCACAGTTAACCGCCGCTGCAGTGTAGCGCCGCGTGGCGGTTAACTGTCAAAGCACAGATGTAACTGCACGTCAAGGTGTGCGAAGTTACTGCACACATTGACGTGCATTGACAGCAAGGTGCGGGAAGGGGTTAAGATGCTGATTTAGGCTCTATTCACATGACAGGGTCCGAGTGTCGGTCATTTTGCATCCGTTTTGCCTCCATTCCGTTTCCGTTCTGGGCCGTGTTTCCGTTTATAATGGCAGATTTTAACCCGTTGTGCATCCGTTTTTTTTCCCTGTCCGTTTTAAATATGGATGAATTTCATTTGTCAATTTTTTGCCACACACTTCCCTCTGTAGATAATGCCACACACTGCCCTCTGTAGATACTGTCACGGCTCCCCTCTAGATAGTGCCACACAGCCCCCCTTGTAGGTAGTGCCACACAGCCCCCTTGTAGGTATTGCCACACAGCCCCCTGTAGTTTGTGCCACACAGCAACCGGTAGGTAATGCCACACAGCCCCCTTTAGGTAATGCCACACAGTCCCCTGTAGGTAATGCCACACAGCCCCCTGTAGATAATGCCACACAACCCCCTGTAGGTAATGCCACACAGCTCCCTGTAAGTAGTGCTACACAGCCCCCTTTTACATAGCAATCCCTCCCCCATAGATTATACCACCCTACCTTCCTGTAGATAGCACCACTGTAGGGGACCGTTCCAGGAGAAGTCTGACTTCAATGTCCATATATGGATAGTGAAGTCAGGGACTTCTGCTGGATTGGAATCACCGGCCACAGCATCGGGGATTCTCTATCAGGAGTAGGGGTCCGCGCCAGGAGAAGTCCCTGACGTGACTGTCCATATATAGACAGTGAAGTTAGGGACTTCTCCTGGAGCGGAATCCCCGGCCACAGCTTCGGAAACACTGTGGCCGGGGATTGGGGATTCAGCTCCTACAGGGAGCAAAAAAATACCCTCCTCCTCGCACTGTGAGAAGGAGAAGAGAGCGAACTAGCTGCAGAAAGCAAGGCCGTCACTCGGATCAAAAAATCGGCCATGTGAATAGCCCCATTTGGGGACTATTGTTCCTACTGCGGCCGTGTGACGGCCGTTCAAAAACGTCCGTCACACAGCCGGGAATCCCTGTTGTGTGAATAGGGCCATACTGTTTGTGTGATTATACAGTAATCTGCATTGGAAACTAAGCCCACGTTCAAACGGAAAATTTCCCCGGCAATTACGCAATTTTTCCAATCCTTTGGTTGAACTTGATGGACTTTTTTCAACCATACTAACTATGTAACTATGTAGCTATGAATCTGCAGCAAAATATCACAATGGACTTGACGCATTGCAAAGGCTGAAATCCGCAGTGAAAATCCCCTACATCTCCGCAACAGACTGTGCATGCTGAGGAGCATAAATTCTGCACTGCAGTCTAAATTCTGCACTGTTATTTTCCGCAACATCTAAACTATGTTACCTAAAAAGCTATAGAAACCAAAGGAAAAAAAGACTGCTGCGGATTTCCGCTGCGGTCTGTCCACAGTGGAATTCTGCTACGTCTGTACGTGCCCATGATTTACATGCAGCAGATTTTGTTGCAGAAATTTCTGCAACTAAAAATCAGTTCCATTCATGTGAATGGGGTTGTTTCTGCAGCAGGTTAATAGATTTCTGAAAGTTCTATTGAGAATGGAACTGAATGGAACTTGCAGAAATCCATGCACCTGTTGTATAAACAACCCCAATTAGAAGAATGGTACTGATTTTCAGTCGCAGAAATTTCTGCAAAAAATCTGCCACGTCTGAATCCACCCTAATTCTTTGGCGTACTAGTGATGTTGCTTGACAATTTATTTAAAGAGGCTCTGTCACCCAGGGCCGCCATCAGGAATTTCAGGGCCCCCTACAGCTAAATTTTCTGGGCCCCCCTACCGTGGCACCGCCTGTTAACGGTACTCCGTCCAGCACTATATCATGGTACCCAGGGCCGCCATCAGGGGAGGTATTAGGGGTACTGATGTGAGAGGCCCGGCCAAACCTAATTGAAAGGGGGGCCCGGCAACTGCCGCGACTTGCCTTTGGTAGAAAAAAAACACCAAAAGAATGTCGTGAGCTGCGGGCCCCCCTTTCAATTAGGTTTGGCCGGGCCTCTCACATCAGTACCCATAATACCCCCTCTGATGGCGGCCCTGGGTAGCATGGGGGTCGTCATGGGGGCCGTCAAACACTGCCGCCCGTGCGACCGATCGCGCGCACCCGCAAACTCCCGCGCATGCGCACCCGCGACCGCCTGGAACCGCGCACCGAATTTTGAGGCAGATTTTGACCTGCCCACACTATCTTGCCGCGTTTTTGCCCGCGGCGATTGAGGACAGCAGACAAAAAACGCAGGGAAAAATGCATTTTCTGCCTCCCATTGATTTCGATGGCAGGTCAGAGGCAGAACCGCGGCAAGAAAGGACGTGCTGCTTTTTCTTTTTTCCGCGACTGGCTCCCATTGATTTCAGAATAAATCAATGGGAGGCGGTTTTGGAAGTTTTTTGGTGCTGATTCTGACGCAGTGTCCGAGTCAATATCAAGGCCCAAAAACTCTGTGAACTGGGCCTTATTGTTAGGGCTTATTCGGACAAACGTGTAATACATCCGTGCAACGCGCATGATTTTCACGCGCCTCGCACGGACCTATGTTACTCTATGGGGCCGTTCAGACTGTCAGTGATTTTCATGCAGCGTGTCCGCTGCGTAAAACTCACGACATGTCCGATATTTGTGCATTGTTCGCGCATCACGCACCCATTGAAGTCAATGGGTGCGTGAAAATCACGCCCAGCACTTCCGCAGCCGTATAAACTATGAATGAAAACAGAAAAGCACCACGTGCTACAAACATACAAACAGAGTGTCATAATGATGGCGGCTGCGCGAAAATCACGCAGCCGCGCATCATACGCTGCTGACACACAGAGCTGTTATGGACCTTTTGCATGCGCAAAACGCCACGTTTTTGCGCACACAAAAAGCACACGCTTGTGTGAATCCGGCCTTAGGGTAGGAACACACTAGGCATGAACACTGCGGATTTTATGCAACACATTTTATTGTGGAAAATCCGCAGCGTATTACAGTCGCAGCAGAGTGGATGAGGTTTAAACAAATCTCATTCACACGCTGCAAAAAAAAATGGACCTGCAGTGTGACTTTTTAAGCCGCAGCATGTCAATGTATTCTGTGGAATCGCTGCTCCTCTGTTGCGGAAATGCTGCGTTTCTGCCGCAAAAATCACAAATGAGAAAAAATAAAAAAGGCACTTTTTTAAATTTATTCAAATTTTAGACTTGCCCCGGCCGTAGTCCTGGTGACGCGATCCTCTATTCTTAGCGCAGCCCCGCCTCCTGTCATGACGTTTCATCCCATGTGACTGCTGCAGGTCACATGGTCTACAGCGTCGTCCCAGGAGGCGGGGCTACGTTCAGAAAAGAGAGATGCGTCACCTAAACTACGGCCGGGGCAAGTCGAAACTTTTATTTCCCTGCAGGATTCCCTGCAGGATTCCCGCAGCGGACACACCTCACGAAACCTGCGCCACTATTTGGTGCGGTTTTGCTGGCAGAATTCCCTGCGGCTACTGGGGCGGATAAGCTGTGTAGTTTTACTCAGCATATCCGCCTAGTGTGTCCCTTATGATGTAGCTCCTGGAGCTGCTGCCGGTCTCTAAATAGGCAGTTGGTCCAGTGGAATTTGGAATTATTTTTTTTTGTGAACCAGCTTAAAAAAATACAAAACTTTTTTGTTAGGGCCTGTTCACATCACCGTTCGCTTCTGTTCCGTCTGAGGTTTCCGTCGGGTGAACCCCGCAACGGAAAGTGAAAGCTTCCGTTTCCGTCACCATTAGCGCAGTCGACTACGCTATTGATTCCGTCCGAAAACCTGCCAGAACGGTGACGAACGGAAACCATTAGCGATGTTTCCGTCACCATTGAGATCAATGGTGACTGAAACGGAAGCTGTGCTGTCACTTTCACTTTCCGTTGCGGGGTTGACCCGACAGAAACCTCAGACGGAACCCCGGAGCGGAAGCAAACAGTGATGTGAACAGGCCCTAACACAAAAGTTTTGTGTTTTTTTAAGCTGGTTCACAAAAAAAAATAATTCCAAATTCTACTGGACCAACTGCCTATTTAGAGACCGGCAGCAGCTCCAGGAGCGACATCATAAGGGACACACTAGGCGGATATGCTGAGTAAAACTACACAGCTTATCCGCCCCGGTAGCCGCAGGGAATTCCGCCAGCAAAACCGCACCAAATAGTGGCGCAGGTTTCGTGAGGCGTGTCCGCTGTGGGAATCCTGCAGGGAAAAAAAAGTTTAGACTTGCCCCGGCCGTAGTTTAGATGACACATCTCTCTCTTCTGAACGTAGCCCCGCCTCCTGGGATGACGCTGTAGACCATGTGACCGCTGCAGCAGTCACATGGGATGAAACGGCATGACAGGAGGCGGGGCTGCGCTAAGAATAGAGGATCGCGTCACCAGGACTACGGCCGGGGTAAGTCTAAACTTTTTTATAAATGTAAAAAAGTACCTTTTTTTTTTCTCATGTATTATTTATGCGGCAGAACCACAGCATTTCCGCAACCGAGGAGCGGCGATTCCACAGAATAAATTGACATGCTGCGGCTTAAAAAGCCAAAAGCCACACTGCAGGTCCATTTTTTTTGCAGCGTGTGAATGATTTGTTTAAACCTCATCCACTCGGCTGCGACTGTAATACTCTGCGGATTTTCCACAATAAAATGTGTTGCATAAAATCCGCAGTGTTCAAGCCTAGTGTGTTCCTACCCTGCGGCCGGATTTACACGAGCGTGTGCTTTTTGTGTGCGCAAAAACGTGGCGTTTTGTGCATGCAAAAGTTCATAACCGCTCCGTGTGTCAGCAGCGTATGATGCGCGGCTGCGTGATTTTCGCGCAGCCGCCATCATTATGACACTGTTTGTATGTTTGTAGCACGTGGTGCTTTTCTGTTTTCATTCATAGTTTATACTGCTGTGGAAGTGCTGGGCGTGATTTTCACGCACCCATTGACTTCAATGGGTGCGTGATGCGCGAACAATGCACAAATATCGGACATGTCGTGAGTTTTACGCAGCGGACACACGGACACACGCTGCATGAAAATCACTGACCGTCTGCACGACCCCATAGAGTAACACAGGTCCGTGCGAGGCGCGTGAAAATCACGCGCGTTGCACGGATGTATTACACGTTCGTCTGAATAAGCCCTAACAATAAGGCCCAGTTCACACAGTTTTTGGGCCTTGATATTGACTCGGACACTGCGTCAGAATCAGCACCCAAAAACTTCCAAAACTGCCTCCCATTGATTTAATCTGAAATCAATGGGAGCCAGTCGCGGAAAAAAGAAAAAGCAGCACGTCCTTTCTTGCCGCGGTTCCGCCTCTGACCTCCCATCGAAATCAATGGGAGGCAGAAAATGCATTTTTTGCTGCGTTTGTCTGCTGTCCTCAATCGCAGCGGGCAAAAAACGCAGCAAAAAACGCGGCAAGATAGTGTGGGCAGGTCAAAATCTGCCTCAAAATTCTTTAAGGAATTTTGAGGCAGATTTTTTCGGCCTGCAAAATACTCTGTGTGAACAGGGCCATACATAAACAGCACTTTGAGACACTTTACTCACCGTGTCAGAAGAGCTGCTCCCACTCCAGTCCTCTTCAGGCGATGTCTTCGGTCCAGATGTCATCCTTCACCTTCACCTCCAGGCTCCAGAAAATGGCGGGGATCGTAGAACTGCCGCCACGCAACAACTAGACTCCTCCCCCTCTCCTTACGCAGCCACGCTCTGGAGAAGGAGGAGGAGGCGGAGTCGGACGAGGAGGCGGAGTCGGACGAGGAGGAGGACGAGTCAGAGGCGGGCCAGCAGGTAAGTAGACTGCGCCGCTGTCCAGTGTGGCTGTGCTGTCCTGTCCTTCCCCCTGGATCTTGTGTTGCGGGCGCACCGCCTCCCTCTCGGCGGCGCGCCTGGACGCGCGCGCTTGCGGTCATTCGCGCGCTCGCTCGTACGCGCGCAAGCGGGCGGTGTTTCGCGGCGGTGATAAGAGGGGGGCCCGTAGCTCACGGTGGTGTTAAACGAGAGGGGGGCCCGCAGCTCACGACATTGTTTTGGTGAAAAAAACAGGCCCCATTGCAAGGGCCTGTTTTTTTCTACCAAAGGCAAGTCGCGGCAGTTGCCGGGCCCCCCTTTCAATTAAGTTTGGCCGGGCCCTCTACACTACTACCCCTAATACCCCCCTGATGGCGGCCCTGCTGTCACCAGATTATCAAATCCCTATCTCCTATTGCATGTGATCGGCGCTGCACTGTAGATAACAGTAACGTTTTGTTTTTTTTAAAAACGATCATTTTTGGCCAAGTTATGAGCAATTTTATATTTATGCAAATGAGCCTTTCTAATGGACAACTGGGCGTGTTTTCTCTTATTTCCAACTGGGCGTGTATTGTGTTTGTAACATCTGGCCGTGTTTACTTGTTTTACTAGCTGGGCGTTGTGAATAGAAGTGTTTGTCAGCATCATACACTTCTATTCACAACGCCCAGCTAGTAAAACAAGTAAACACGCCCAGATATTACAAACACAATACACACCCAGTTGGAAATAAGAGAAAACACACTCCCAGTTGTCCATTAGAAAGGCTCATTTGCATAAATATAAAATTGCTCATAACTTGGCCAAAAATGATCGTTTAAAACAAAAAAACAAAAAAAACTTTACTGTTATCTACATTGCAGCGCCGATCACATGCAATAGGAGATAGGGATTTGATAATCTGGTGATAGAGCCTCTTTAAAGTGTGTTTATCGGGTCTCCTATGTTACCTTATCTGAGGGCAGCATAGGGTAGAGAGGGAGATGCTGAGCTTGGGGATATATATGTTTCATGATTTGATTAAGTATTTTTATGTAAAAAGCTGTTTAAATACTGACAAGAATCATAGAAAATGCCTATGGGCTTGAGAAAGCATTGTACACGAAACAGCTGTTGCCTAATACCGTCTTCGTCTTCCCTACACCTTTTTACAAGCATTAAAGAATTTTCTACATCAGACCGGTTGAGTGCAGCTTGTTTCTCTCTATTTGCATTGTGTTACATGTGGTGTTACCTACGAAGCCCAGCACTTCCCTAGACTTATACCGCAGCCCCTGTTGCGCCCGGTGGGCAGTGCACTGCCAAATGTCCAGAAGGACAATTGGTCCCAGCAGTGCCGACTGATTCTCATGTACTTAAGCATAGAAAAAACCTGTGATTCCTGCTGCCCCTGCCGACCAGTGCCATTACTAGCTTTTCTGCTGCCTGTGGCAAAAAATAGAAATGGCGCCCACAGATCTTGATTGACTGGCTGTTCTACACCAATAGCAGCGTCATAAAAAAAACAACTGATCATACCACCCATTAGCTCGCTGCAGATCATAAAGTCACTACAGTACTGATTAGAGGCAGAATAAACATTTGCATTAAGTGACCCACAGGTAACGCCTTCTCAGATTCTAGTTGTTTTTTTCTCTTTTCTTCTCCATCCGGTCCAGACCTCTATGATGACTTCTCCCGGCCACAGCCCATTTCTACAGTTTTCCGCTCAGATGTCTTCAGCTTCTCACTTTTCAAAATTTCTGCACCTATAAACGAAGATAGAAATCTCATGGCACCCTCAAATATAATAGCACCATACACTGCACCTCTAATTATAATAGAAACATGCACTGTGTCCTTCATTATAATAGCACCATACACTGTGTCCCTCATTATAATAGCACCATACACTGTATCCCCCCCACACACACGCAGTGCCCATGTAGATAGTGCCCTCCATAGAGCCGCCTGTAGATAGTGCCCCCATAGAAACCCCTGTAGACAGTGCCCCTCATAGAGACCCTGTAGACTGTGCCCCCATAGAGTTCCCTGCAGACAGTGCCTCACTTACTATAGAGCCTCCTGTAGATACTGCACTCCATAGAGCCCCTGTAGATAGTGCCATACATAGATAGTGCCCTACATAGATCCCCCTGTAGATAGTAGCCCCTGTAGATAGTGCCCCACATATATCCCCCTGTAGATACTGCCCCACATATAGCCCTCTGTAAATAGTGCCCCACGTATAGCCCTCTGTAAATAGTACCCACATTTTTCCCCCTGTAGATAGTGCCCCACATATAGCCCCCCTGTAGATAGTGCTCACCATATAGCCCCCCCTGTAGATAGTGTCCTACATAGATCCCCCTGTAGATAGTAGCCCCTGTAAATAGTGCCCCACGTACAGCCCCCTGTAGATGGTGCCCTAAATATAGCCCCCTGTAGATAGTGCCCCACATAGAGCCCCCTGCAGACAGTGCCCCACATTGACTTCCCTGCAGACAGTTGTTCTCTTACATAGGACCCCCTATAGAGCATCCTGTAGATACTGCCCCATAGGGTCCCTGTAGATTGTGCCCCCCATAGTTAGTGCCCTACATAGATATTGTCCTACATAGATCCCCCTGTAGATGGTGGCCCCATAGATCCCTCTATAGATAGTGCCCCACATATAGCCCCCTGTAGATAGTGCACCACATATAGCACACTGTAGGTAGTGCCTCAAATATGACCCCCTGTAGATACTGCCCCACATATAGCCCCCCCCTGTAGATTGTGCCCCACATATAGCCCCTTGTAGATAGTGCCCCACATATAGCCCCCTGTAGATAGTGCCCTACATAGATCCCCTGTAGATAGTAGCCCCTGTAGATAGTGCCCCACATACACTACCCTGTAGATAGTGCCCCACATATAACCCCCTGAAGATAGTGCTTCACATATAGCCGCCCTGTAGATAGTGCTCCTTATATAGCCCCCCACATATAGCCCCCTGTAGATAGCGCTCCACATATAGCCCCCATATATAGACCACCTGTAGATAGTGCTCCACATATAGCCCCTTGATTACACTTGATTATGTCATTGCGCCGCTTGCGTTGGTAAAAGGCGCTGAGTGGCAGGGCAAGTCATTCTGCCCTGTCAATCAGTGCCTTTCAACGACACAAGCGGTGCAATGACGTCATCGCTCTGCTTGCATTGTTGAAAGGCTTTGATTGGCAGTGTGACTTGCCCTGTCAATCAATGACCCAAGCGGCGTGATGATGTAATCGCGCCGCTTACATCATTGAAGGGTGCTGAATAGTGGGGCATGTAACGTGCCCCACCATTCAGCGCTTATGCGTGTAATTGTATCTGCGTCCTATAGACGCAAGTACAATTATAGTCTGGAGAGTGGCTGCGGCTGGTTTCAGTGGCGCCGTCCCCCCCTCAGAGAGGCAGCAGGCAGCCGCCTGAGGCAAGATGCTCATCTCTCCTCATGGACAGTGCAGCCCTACTGCCGACACACAGTAATTTTCAGGTTTCTCGTAACAGCTGTTAATCACTGTATGTGGGCGGGAGGAAGCAGGACTCACAGGCTTTCTCTATGGGTCCTGGCAGCATTTAAACAACTTTTTACACCAAAATACTAAATTAAATCATAGTGAACTATATTTATTCAAGCTCCGAATGTACCCCTCTAGCATATCTGCTTACATAGGCTGCCAACAATGATGATATTTAATTCTGCATGAATTATACGATTAGCTGATGAAAGAGTTTGCTCTTTCATTGGCTGATTGTTGCCCTGTTTACCCAGAGGTATGATCAGGAACTAGCATTAATATGAACACTCATTTGCCCGATCATTGGCCCGTCATAAAGGGCCTTAACACGTAAATGGGGTTTCTTCACATTGCTACCCCCTTTCCTATAACTTATTTGCATCCCTCTATTAATCATCAGTCTTACAGCACAACTGAGCAGCATACCAAACTTTCCAAGGAAGAATTACTGCATCCAGATGAGGTTCAATTCGATGTAAGGATACGCTACAACAGTGTGCAACAAGACAAACTCTGTAGTATGATATATACAACACATAAAATATGTATAGGGAAATACAAATTCAAGGTTCAGATTTTCTCAATGTGCTCTTCCTTTCAAGCTATAGACCCAATGAATTTACTTTACTATATAAAAACAAAAAAAAATTTGAACATTCTGCCATGGTATTTTTTAGAGAATCCATGTAATCTACTACGCAATGTCTAACTGTTTTGGGCAAAGAATACCTTTTTGATTCATAATTTCCGGAGAGAAAGTTAAAGCGTTTGGCATTCAACACATATACACATATGGTGATAAATTAGCCCATCATATTTCCATTGAGTTCAATAGAGCCCAGTTCTGGAGTTATTTGTTTCCCTGATGTCTGTGACAGATGTCTTCTAATTGTCTGCTTTGCTTCAAATGCTATTGATAGAAAAGTCATTTGTTTCAGTGACTAATGTGATGTATGCCGCTTTGGAATAGTGCGTTGGTTGTCCATGTCGGAAAATTCTAATCCAATGGTTAACCCCTGCTGAAAACATAATAGCAAACATTTTCTAAAGGTGTACTGGCATAACCTAACAAGAGCCTGCTATACTGTCTACAGTACAAGAACTTCTAGGAATTCACACCCCCTGCTGATTTATCTTCTTTATTTTCAGAATATCTTACATACAGTGATGTCCCCCACCATGAAGCAAACAAAGAGAGAGATACAGTTCTGTGATACTTCCTAAATTTGAATTTTTGTCATACTTAATTGTTTCAGATATTCAAACAAAATGTAATAAAAGACAAAGACAACCGAGAAAATACAAAATACTATTTTTATTATTTCCTTTATTGAAGGACAAAGTTATCCGACACCAACTGGCTCTGAGAAAAAGTAATTCCCTCTTAGTAAATGACTGAATTAATGGCTGTCCTAGCAGGCCGCACATAAGGTGAGCAGTCATGATTCCACCGTAATAAGAGACTGGGCAAAAATGGTATCCATAGGAGATTTGCAAGGCAAAAACCAGTGTTAATCAAAAAGAACATGAAGGACCAGCTCACATCTCTAAAAAAAAAATGCCTTGATGACACTGAAAATTCTTGACCTAATGTTCTGTGTACTGATGAATCAAAAGTGAGATTTTACTGTAGGTTCATACTTAGAATTAACCCCTTCCCGACATCTGCAGTATATATACGGCGGAGGCTGGGAGGGAAAGTATGGAGCAGGCTCACGGACTGAGCCTGCTCCATAACTTGCATGTGTCAGCTGTATGAAACAACCAACACGCCATTGCAAAAATCGATATCCTGCTCATTTAACCCCTTAGATGCCACTGTCAATATCGACCAAGGCATTTAATAAAGGCCCCCAGGTGTGCCATCTTTGTGCTCCTATTAAGCCCTTAATAGGAGCCAATTAAAAGTACCATACACTGCAATACGTAGGTATTGCAGTGTATGTAGGTATTGCTGTGTATGGTGTCAACGATTGCTTGTTCAAATCCCCTAGGGGGACTAAAAAAAACAGTGAACGCCATAAAAAATAAATAAATAAAATGCCAGAATCGCTGTTTTTTGGTCACCTCATCTCTTACAAAAAATTGAATAAAAAGTGATCTAAAAGTTACGTACCCCAATGGTACTAATAAAAACTACAGTTCACCCCACAAAAAAACAAGCCCTTACACCAATCAATTGACGGAAGAAAAAAATGGATGGCTTTCAGAATATGGCGACACAAAACATTAATCGCTGTTTTCCTTGTAAAAGTGATAAAACATAAAAAAACTATATTAATTTGGTATTGCCGTAATCGTATTGAACCACAAAATTAAGTTAACATGTTGTTTTTACCGCATGGTGAACACCCTAAAAACGAAATCTAAAAAACAATGGAGTTAGTTTTTTTCCTATACCACAAAAGTAACGGCGTGTGCAAATACGAACAGCCTGAAACCCTATGTAAACAATGGAGGCTGCAGCGCTTGCAAAAGTGCCGTAGCTGTTTAACCCTTTCCCGCCCCATGACGAAAGTCTACGTCATGGAGTGGGGAGTGAAGTAAAAAATAAACAACATTGGTATTGCCGCGTCCATAAAAGTCTGCACTTTTACAATATACCAGAATTTAACTAGTACGGTGAACGGCGTAAAAAAAAAAAAAAAAAATACCAGAATCGTTGTTTTTTTTTTGTCACATTAGCGCTAAACAAAAATGTAATAAAAAGCGATCAAAAAATCGTATGTATCAAAAAATTGTACCAATAAAAACTACAGCTTGTCCCGAAAAAAATAAGCCCTCATACCGCTCAATCGACGAAAAAATAAAAAACTTATGGCTCTCAGGTTATGGAGACGCAAAACTAATTCTCTTTTAACAAATAGTGTTTTCTTTGTAAAAGTAGTAAAATATAACAATTGGTATCACTGTAATCGTATTGAGCCGCAGAACAAAGTTGAGTTGTCGTTTTTACTGCACGGTGAGAGACGTTTTTTCCAATTCCACCCTACAAAGAATTTCATTTCCATTTCCCAGTACATTATATGGTACATGAACCCCTTAACGTACTGGTATGCGGCAGCCGTTAAGGGGAAGTATGGAGCGGGCTGACGGGCTGAGTGGGCTCCATACACAGCGGTGACGGCTGTGTTACACAGCCGACACCTTACTGCAACGGGCGGAATCAAAGCTCACTTTGATTCCGCCCGTTTAACACCTTAAATGCGGAGGTCAATCGCGACCACAGAATTTAAATTGTTAGAGTCAGGGGGGCGCACACCCTCAAACACGCCATCGCGCCCCCACCGCGTCGTGTTCTGCCGTTTACAGTGGTTGTTATGGCAGCCTGGGGGCCTAATAAAGGCCCCTAGGTCTGCCATCTTTGTACAGGGCTTCAAAGGAGACTATCAGAATCACGATATACTGTAATACATTAGTATTGCAGCATATAATGCAAGCGATCCAACGATCGCTACTTCAAGTCCCCTAGGGGGACTACTGTATTAAAAAACAGTTAAATAAAGATTTTTATAATGTTCCAAAAAAATATATATTAAAAGTTCAAAATACCCCCCTTTTCCAAGTTTTTCCCTAAAGCAATGTTAAAAAAAGAAATAAAAGTTAATATAACTAGTATCACCGCATCTGTAAAAGCCCACACTATCACAATATAGTGTTATTTAACCAGCTCGGTGAACGACGTAAAAAAATATATATATATATATAAAACTTGCAAATTGCTGTTTTTTGGTCACCTTAGCTCTCCGAAAAAAAAGGAATAAAAAGCGATCAAAAAGTCGCATGTACCCCAAAATTGTATCGGTGAAAACTACAGCTCACCCTGCAAAATTTAAGCCCTCACACCTCTAAATTGATGAAAAAACATAAAGTTATGGCTCGCCTCTCAGAATATGGCGACACAAAACATATTTTTTTTAGCGATTTTTTTTAAAAGTGGTAAAACCTAAAACAAAACATTTAAATTTGGTATCGCCGTAATCGTATCAACCTGTAGAATAAGGTGAATATGTAGTTTTTACAGCCTGATGGACGGCGTAAAAACCCCTAAAAAAATGGTGTAATCGCTGTCTTTTGCCCATTTCACACCACAAATAAGTTTTTTTCCCAGATTTCCAGTACATTATGCGGTACAATAAATGGGGTCGTGAAAAACTACAACTTGTCCCGCAAAAAAACAAGATATCATATGTCGACAAATAAATAGAAAGCTATGGCTTTTGGAAGGCGTGGAGGAAAAAACGAAAATGAAAAACTCAAATTGGTGTGGTCCTTAAGGGGTTAAATGGTGCTAATAGAAACTACAACACCCCCAAAAAAAATAAGCCCTCACACCATTCTATTGATGGAAAAATAAAAAAGTTATGGCTCTTGGAAGGGTAGGAGTAGAAAACGTAAAAACGAAAAATGTCTTTGTCTTTAAAGCGTTAAATTATTGATTAACGGGTGTGCCGAGAGTCAGACCTCCACCGAATGTTAATAGCCTTTCCTAAGAATGGGTCGTAGATTTTTAAATCCTAGATAATCGGTCACGTTGGGTACGTGGACCCACTGAGCCGTACCGCCTTAACGATATGGCAGCTGGCCAACAGGACACAGGTCACAGCCTATAGTTCGTATGGGTGTACCTGTGGTAGCTCAGACAGTAGCAAGACAGGCTCGGCTGGGACTAGGCAGAAGGCAGGCACCAGGCGTGGTGTAGCATGACAGGCGTAGTACTCAGCACAGCACGATTCCAACTCAATACGGCACTTGGACCAGGTAGCGACAACAAAGGTCATGTGTGCGCTCTGAGCTCGTGAGCGCACCCTAGTGGTGGCTAGGGAACAGTATGGCCGCATGTGCAGACATCTCTGGAGAGAAGGGCGTCGACAGGATGGGAGGTGTTCATGGTCAAGCCTCAATTTGTCTTTGGCATCTCATACCTCTCTCTCACATTTTCTTTCCTCTCTTTAGCAGTTGTTCACACATGCTTTTAAGATACTTATGCATGCTGCAATAATCATCAGAGTGAGTTTTTATATGTGTCCCTTGCATGCATGTCTTTATTCTTATGTATTTTATCTATGTGATGTACAGTATACTGTTTTTTGGCTTACTATATATTAAATATAAAATGCCCCACTTTCTTATTTTTTGTATCCTAGTTTGAAAGAATGTTTAGTCTGAAACGTTGCTTACTTGGTGTCACTGGAGCTTCAATAATCTTTGTACTAACAAGCATTTACCTCTCCTTGTGCTGTCCCAGTTTCTTACCAAGTGCATTAAGCTAACATAAAGAACATAATACCAACAGTCAAACATGATGATGGTGGTGGTGGTATCTTGTATAGGAATGCTTTCCTGCTTCAGGAAACTTGCTATAATTGAAAGACCAATGCTATGCAAGATTTAGACAACATAAACTTAGACCAGGCAGTCTGAAGATGCAACAAATTTATCATAGGGGTTCTCGCTGTATGATATATTTGGCATATCTTGCTAGACATGCGAGACACTTTTCTATTCCTTATACCAACCCTTGGTTGTTTTAGTTTTAGTTTGACATACTTTGGCACATTTTAAGCTATGCCCTTTTTCTGCTAGGCCACTATAAAAATGTCTAGTAAGGCACAAACATCTCTTCTTAAATTAGTCAAAAAATACAGCTTGCCAAATTGTGCCAAAATGCTTTACATTGTGGCACATTTTTCAATACATTCTAAACCGCTCAAAGAAAGAGCATACAGCTTTTTTTTTCCTGCGAGTGGTCAAAAGCCACCTGGGAAAAAGCCTCTGCCTCCCATTGAAATCAATGAGGGGCAATTTGAGGTGCCTTATGGCTGATTCCGATTGACCCTTAAGCTGAATATAAATATAGATATATTTATATTTTCCAAGCAAGATGCAGCAGCACTTTGGCAAATTAATTATTCCTTGGTGGTAGCGAACTTCACAAGGTGCATCCCAAAAGCAATGAGAATGATGTTTTACGCTCCCCACGATGGCTGCTTGATGAAAATTGGGATGGGGGTTGATGCGGGGGTATCTCAAAAAAGGGTTGATGTCATTACATAGCACTTTCTGACACTGCACATAGGTTGAACTCCCCATATTACCATATAAGTTTAGCAATTAAAAAAAGTCCTAAGCACTAGGGTTGCATGATGCATCAAACTATTGATACTTTTTCTATGCTGTGCACACCCAAACGGTTCAAAACCATTAATTAATGTATTTTGATACTAAGCTCTGCAGCCGCACAACTTGGTATTGTAATACATGAATTTAGTCAGAGCAGGGCTGCGGCTGTGTAATACAGCCATTGTACCCCGCTCCTGTAAAGTGTGCGCGCGTGGCCAGCCTGTGGTGATGCGGCCGGCGCTGCACTAATGAGCTCCGAAACTGAACACAGGGAACATGGTGGACGCACTGCAAAACACACCCACGTTCTCTATTCTGTGCCGACATTATCGCTCATTAGTGCAGTGCTGGCATCACCTCATGCTCACTGCGCATGCACACTTGTTGTCAGGAGCGGGGCAAATGCTGTATTACACAGCCACAGCCCAGCTCTAATGGCAGAGATGAGAGAAACCTCTCATCTCCACCGCTATTCCCTTAAGTGCTGCAATCAAAGCTGACCACAGCCCTCCAAGGGGAAAATAAGAAGTGGGGATGCCCCTTGGATCGCATCACGGGGAATCCATGTGACGCGATCGAGGGACATACCATATATGGGCAGACAGCCCAGGGTCCATTGAAGGACCCCAGGGCTGTCTGACCATATTTCCTGTTATACTTAGGTATGTTCTAACAACTGCCTGTGTACTATCCGTACACATGCTAATGTACTGGCATATAGATATATGCCAGTACATTAAAGTTTAAAAATAAAAAAGTTAAAAAAAAAGAAAGTAATGTTAAATAAAAAAAGAGATGGAAAAAAATACAAACATTTTTTATAAAAAACATTAAAATAAAAGTCTTGAATTTATCAAATATACATTTATTCTGTATCAGATAACCTGCACAACAAATTTATGCGTCATTTATTAAGTGTATGCTGTAAAAAATAAATAAAAAAATACTGCTTTCTCTCACTTTAATGTGAGGATTGTGGTAATATGACTTTTAAACCACCATGTGCCTCACATTAATAGTAATTAGCCCCATCATGTATCTCACACATTAACCCAAGGTTGTCCATTATGACTGTGAGAAACATGATTGGGTTAATTACTATTAATCTGAGGCACATGGAGGTTCAAAAGTCATCACACCATGTGTCTCACATCAGAAAATAGAACTTTTTTTTTATTATTATTGTTGGCAAAGTATCGTTTTGGTATTGAGAATCTCAATACTACTCAATGTATCGGTATCGAAGCCCAAATTCTAGTATTGTGACAAACCAATCCAGACATTGTTAACAAATGAGAAAGCTTTGCTGTAATATAATTTAATCAAGAAAGATAGCTAGGTTTGTAGACAACAGAGCAAAGTCTAGACAGGAGACACCTCAAAGTTGGAAGCAGTTAGACACACTGCGTAAATTATTGAAAAGCAGCCCTTGGCTCTTCCTGGACCTTTAGGGTATGTTCACATGGACTGTTTTCAGGCGGATTTCGGGGCGTTTACACCTCGAAAAACGCCTGAAAAAACGAAAGCAGAATGCCTCCAAACATCTAACCATTGATTTCTGTTCTGACAGGGTGTTTTTTTACGCCTCGTTTTCCAAAAACGGCGCGTAAAAAGACGCCCGCGGAAAAGAAGTGCATGTCACTTCTTGAGCCGTTTTTGGAGCCGTTTTTCATAGACTATAGAAGAACAGCTCCAGAAACGGCCGTAAAAAACACAGCGAAAAACGTGAGTTTGATTAAAAAACGGCTGAAAATCAGGAGCTGTTTTCCCTTGAAAACAGCTCGGTATTTTCAGACTTTTTTGATTTTGTGTGTGCACATACCCTTACATAGAAGAAGCTTGTTTTCTGGTAGAACGCTCTGAGGTTGATGAGGAAACATGACTTCAGCTGTAATGTAATAGCTTTTGGGTTTGCAAACTCCATAAGCTTTGTAACAGACATAACTTGTACTGGACGCCTTTAACACTTTTCCCTGTTGAAATAGCCAGTATTGAGTAAACACTACCGGGAAAGTCTACTTTTATTTGCATTGTAAATCTGGGTAAAAAAAATCACTACCATCATCATCAGTAGACAACGCTTACTATCCAGCTTGGTTATGCTGCACAATTTCCTTGTAAAAATATGACTTCTCGGTGATCACTCACATGAAATGCAGAGGTGTTAACTCGCTGCATAGTATCATATCAAACTGCACAAATTTGACCTGCATAAAATTCTGCCACTTCATTGAGCAGCTACTGACCTATGTATTGGGGCAGCAATCCGGTATGGATTTTAATATTTTATGTAGAGCTGACATTCTTTTGACTTTCTTGAAAACGTTTTATGAATGCCTGTATTCTTCTTTTTTTTTTGCCATAAACAGTGTTAAGCACTATTCTGTTTACAGGTTCACGACAATGGAGAAATTTAATCTCAGTCATATTGAATAGCCTCGGCTCATATATAAGGTAATTCTGAAATGCAAATCCAATTATTATTGTTGCTGCTATTATTATTATTATTATTTAATAGGTTGACAATTTGAATTATGGCACTGGTCTATCTGACACCGTTTTAATGGACAAAGAAACTATTTGGACATAGATATTATATTTAACACTTAAAGTCATAAATGTTGCTGCACAGAACAGTTGAGGCAGGGAGTTTCTCTCATTGTGATTGACCTTGAGATACAGATAAGCAGGGTTTTTCGTGTGACAAATGTATTCGCCTCATGAGAGCTAATATGACTGGCAGGAAGCAGCAGTCTAAAGTACAAATGGTTTAGCTTTCTAGAGAAACATGTGTCAGTTTATGTGGTAATAACTCCGGAATGCTTTCACCCATCCAAGCAATTCTGAGATTGTTTTCTCGTGACACATTGGACTGTAAGTTAGTGGTAAAATTTGTTCGATACATACAGTGTTTATTGGTAAAAAAAAACACCAAAATTTAGAGAAAATATTTAAAAATTAGCATTTCTCTCAATTTAAATGTATCTGCTTGTAAGACAGAGAGTTATACCACACAAAATAGTTACTAGTTCACATATCCCATGTATCTACTTTATGTTGGCGTCGTTTTTTTGAAATTCTTTTCTTTTTTCAAGGACGTTACAAGGCTTAGAACTTTAGCAGCAATTCCTCCCAATTTCAAGAACATTTCAATAGGCTATTTTTTTAAGGACAAGTTCAGTCCTAAAGTGACTTTGAGGGCCTTATATATTAGAAACACAGGAATTACAGCAAAGTGGAGGTGACATTTACAAATTTCATTTTTTTTTGCAGAGAATCAGTTTTAATCCATTTTTTTATGGAACACAGAAGGTTTTACCAGAGAAATGTTAATCAATATTTATTGCCCAGGTTCTGCAGTTTTCAGAAATATCTTACATGTGCCCCTAGAGTGTTAATGGACTGAAACACAGGCCTCAGAAGCAAAGGAACACCAAGTGGATTTAGGGGCCTCCTTTTTATTAGAATATATTTTAGGCACCATGTCAGGTTTGAACAGGTCTTGTGCCAAAACAGTAGAAACCCCCCAAAAGTGACCCCAGGAAGCTACACCCCTCAAGGGAATTATTTAGGGGTATAGTGAGTATTTTGACCCCACAGGTTTTTTAAAGAAATGATTGGAAGTAGGCCGTGAAAATGAAAATCTAAATTTTTTTCAATAAAATGTAGGTTTAGCTAAATGTTTTTCATTTCCACGAGAACTAAAGCAGAAAAAGCACCACAAAATTTGTAGAGCAGTTTCTCCTGAGTAAAACAATACCCCATATGTCGTCATAAACGGCTGTTTGGACACACGGCAGGGCTCAGAAGGGGAAGAGCGCCATTTGACTTTTGGAGCTCAAATTTAGCTGGAATGGTTTGCAGAGGCCATGTCGCATTTGCAAAGCCGATGAGGGGACAAAACAGTGGAAACCCCTGAAAAGTGACACCATTTAGGAAACTACACCCCTCAAGGAACTTATCTAAGGTTATAGTTAGCATTTTGACTCCAAAGATTTTTTGCAGAAATTATTGGAAGTAGGCCGTGAAAATTAAAATCGACATTTTTTTCAATAAAATGTAGGTTTAGCTAATTTTTTTTTTCATTTCCACGAGAACAAAAGCAGAAAAAGCACAGCAACATTTGTAGAGCAGTTTCTCCTGAGTAAAACAATACCACGTATGTGGTCAAAAACGGCTGTTTGGACAAACGGCAGGGTTCGGAAGGGAAGAAGTGCTATTTGGCATTCAGATTTTGCTGGATTGGTTTGCTGAGGCCATGTCGCCTTTGCAAAGCCCCTGAGGGACCAAAACAGTGGGAACACCATAAAAGTGATACCATTTAGGAAACTACACCCCTCAAGGAACTTATCTTAGGGTATATTTAGCATTTTGACCTCACAGGTTTTTTTGCAGAAATTATTGGAAGTAGGCCGTGAAAATGAAAATCTACATTTTTTTCAATAAAATTTAGCTTTAGCTAATTTTTTTTCATTTCCGCAAGAACTAAAGCAGAAAAAGCGGCACAACATTTGTAGATCAGTTTCTCCTGAGTAAAGAAAAAACTCATATGTGGTAATAAACTGCTGCTTGGACCCACGGCAGGGCTCAGAAGGGAAGGAGCACCATTTGGCTTATGGAGCTAAGATTTAGCTGGAATGGTTTTCGGGTGCCATGTCACATTTGCAAAGGCCCTGACAGGACAAAACAGTGGAAACCACTGAAAAGTGACCCCATTTGGGAAACTACACCCCTGAAGGAATTTATCGAGGGGTATAGTGAGAATTTTGACCCCACAGTTTTTTTTTTTGCTAAATTTAGTGGAATTATGCTGTGAAATTAAAAATTACTTTTCTTCTGATAAAACGTGGACATTTTCAATTTTTACAAGAAATAAAGTAGAAAAAGCACCCCAACATTTGAAAAGCAATTTCTCCCGATTACGGCAATACCCCGTATGGGGTCATAAACTGCTGTTTGGTCACACGGCAGAGGTCAGAAAGGCAGGAGCACTATTTGGCATGCAGATTTTGCTTGCTTGGTTTTTGGGCGCCATGTTGCATTTGCGAAACCCTAAAGGTACTAAAGTATAGTGGTAGCCCCCAAGAAGTGACCCCATTTTATAATCTATACCCCTCAAGGCATTTATCACTTGCCTGGACATATGACAGGGCTCAGAAGTGAAGAGCACCATGCGCATTTGAGGTCTATTTCTGTGATTTTCACACCATTGGCCCACAATTGCATGGCTCTGAGGTCAAATAGTAAAACAAACCCCCAAGTAGTGACCCCTATTTTGGAAACAACACCCCTTAAGACATTTTAAGGGGTGCAGTGAGCATTTTAACCCCACAGGTTTTTTTTCGTGAGAAATTAATGCGCAGTGGATGGTGCAATGTGAAAATTGCAATTTTCCGCTGATATGCCAGTTTAGCGCACTGCAGACAAATACCTCATAAAAGTTTAAGCGGGTTCTCCCGAGTTTGGCGATGCTATATATTTGGACGTAAACTGCTGTTTGGGCTCATAAAGCAGATTATGTTTGGTAGTTGTTCTGTTTGGGGTATTGCTGATATTTCATTTTGTAATGTGGGGGCATATGTAATCCATGCGGAGAACATCAGGGTATAATAAGAAGGTATAATAATGTGGTAAATAAATAATAATCCGCAGTTGTGTGGCCGGTGTCGCACTTCTAAATGGTGCCCAATCTTATCCGCTTTTGGAACACTCCACATTTTGCATTGCCATATTCTGAGAGCCAGAACTTCTTTATTTTTTCTCCACCGGAGCTGTGAGAGAGCTTATTTGTTGCGGGACAATCTGTAGTTTTCATTGCTACCATTTTGGGGTACATGCAATTTTTTTTATCACTTTTTATTCCATTTTTTGGCAAGCAAGGTGACCAAAAAACAGCAATTCTGTTATGTTTTGTATTTATTTTTTTACGGCGTTCACCGTCGACTATAAGGTCGATATGATTACGGTGATACCAAATGTATATAGTTTTTTTACGTTTTGCAGTGTTGACGCAATAAAATCACCTTTTTTTTTAATTTAATTTATTTCTTGTGTCACCATATTCTGAGATACTTAACTTTTTTATTTTTCAATCAAAAAAGCTGTGGGAGGGCTTGTTTTTTGCGGGACTAGTTGTAGTTTTTTCTTGTACTGTTTTGGGGTACATGTGACTTTTTGATCACGTTTTATTCCATGTTTTGGGAGGGGTGGTGATAAAAAAAAGAGATTCTGGCATGCTTTTTTACTTATCTTTTTTGCGATGTTCACCGTGTGGTTTAAAATAACATTACAGTTTTATAGTTGGGGTCGTTACGGACGCGCCGATACCAAATATGTGTACCTTTTTTAACGTGTTAATTTTTTTCCTATAATAAAAGTCTTATTATGGGGACTTGAGGTCCTGCACCCCTGATCTTTACTCTAATGCATTGCACTACCCACGTAGTGCAATGCATTAGAGCTGTCAGTCATTCACTGACAGCAAGCCTATTAGGTCCCATCTGTGGGCGGGGCCTAATAGACTATTGTACGTGGCAGACCAGGAGGCTTTGATTAGGACTCTGATTGCCATATCAATGATCGGCATCGTCACGATAACATCGTGTCGATGCCCATCGCTACAAACTACTAAGATGCCACGTTCGATTTTGATCACGGCATCTAAGGTGTTAATGGCAGGGATTGGAGTTAGCTCTGTTCCCTGCCGTTACAGCACGGTGTCAGCTGTAACATATAGCTGACACCGGCGGCTGATGTCGCAGGCTCAGCTTCTGAGCCTGCACCAACTTTCTTTAGCAACCGGAAGCCTTTTAGGCCCCGCCACCGAGCGGGACCAGCAGGCTTCCATACTTGGCAGACAGGAGGCCATTGTTAGGCCTCCTGTCTGCCAGAACAACCATCGGAACCCCGAGATTTGCATTGCGGGGTTCTGATCTGCTAGGAAACACCATAGATGCAGCGCTTGCTTTTGAGCACTGCGTCTAAGGGGTTAATCGGCCGGATCGGTGACTAGCTCCAGTCCTGGCCATGCAGCAGGGTGTCAGCTGTAATATACACCTAACACTGGCTGGCAATGGTGCGGGCTCAGCTTCTGAGCCCGCACCAGCAGCACAACGTACTCATACGTTGTTTTGCGTTAAGTCCTTAACGACAGCGACGTACCCATATGTTGGATGTCGTTAAGGGGTTAAAGAATTGCTGCTTTTGTATTTCCTCTACCTTCTACAAAGGTATAGAGATCCAGGACATGAACAACACATTCATTAGAAGACTTTCAGAAGTTCAGAAAAATAATCAACTAAATCTGGCTTGTAGAACATGGGGTTGTCTTATACAGACCACACATTGTTCAAATAAAGCTAAGTTTGTCTTCTGAGGCCCATTGGCAGACAACTGATATACCTGGGCATACCTGAAGCTGGCTATACAGTGACTGACTGTATAATACATTGCTGGGTTTGGTCAACCAGAACAAAAACCATACATTCTTAATGTGCACTGCTCTGGCTAATAAAGAGAGGTCCCAAGTGGAGGACTCTCTTCTATGAAGTCCGTATGTCTTAGGGCCTGTTCACATCAGTGTAACCCTTCCGTTCATGGGTTCAGTTAAAACCTTTCTGTTGGAGAAACCCATGAACGGAAAGCCAAACGGAAACCATAGCTTCCGTTTGCATTACCATTGCTTTTAATGGTAATGCTTCCGTTATAAATGGCTTCCGTTTGTTTCCGTTCCATAAGGTTTCATTTATTTTTGGGCGGAAACAATAGCATAGTCCACAGCCTTTGCAGAACGAAAACAAATGGAAAGCTATGGCTTCCATTTGTCTTTCCGTTCATGGGTACCTCCGACGGAAATGTCTAACGGAACCCATGAACGGAAGGGTGAAGCTAATGTGAACACACCCTATGGCGTATGTAAAGGAGTTGTCTTATTGAGACATCCTCTTTAAAATCCACTCCAGCTCCTGTTGCTCTTGTACATAGGTATATAGCATAGTAATAGCACACAGATTCACTGAGAAAAATATACTGGTCTGTATCATTCTCACAATTCATATCTTTTTTACTTGCACCAAACCTAGATTTTCCTTCAACACCAGTAATGTCATATGGCTAAACAAATATGGAGATGACTCTAGTTGTAACTTAACTTTAGTAGCTCTTGCCACTTCTCACTATATTAAACTTTACCCTCTGCTCAGCCTTCCTCCACTCATCTTGTAAGATGCAAGACTATGCGAGAATATTCTAGATCAAGATATAATATGGGACTAATGTGTGCAGATGCTAGAACATTAACAATTCTAACATAAGGGATGCCAGATCGCTGGTGTTTTACTGCATGTAACAATCTTTCTGCGAAACACTTTGGAAATCATGCCAATGGTTAAATTCATAAGTAAAGAAAATCAATGAAAAGCAAGTACATATTGCAGGGGACAAGATGACATTTTAGTGAATTTGCTGTATGAAAAGGCGTTCTGCTGCTTTCTGCTTGACTGTTCTGTCTTCCCCTTTATACTAAATAAAATCTTTCATCTATAGAACATTTTTGTGTAGCTGTTGGACATTTATTATAAAAAATAAAAACAAATAGGAACATATTGCGCTTTAAATAGGTAACGCAACACAGTTTCTAACCATTTCAGTCATTATGTTAAGGATGTTGAATGTGAAATGTAATTGTGAAATACTCCCTCTGACCCTGTTGACATTACATAATATAATATGAGCAGATATAAGGGTTTCATTAAATATTCAGATTTTTATAATCAGGCTGTTCTAGACCTCTAGGGGGTTCTCCATTTTGTCTTAAAAGGGTTGTCTTGTTTAGGATACCCATGATCAATGTCCCTGTTAGGGTATACTAAATCAATATATATGGGTTCCCCATTTAAGACCCTTATAGTAGGGGCTACACAGAAGTTATCTTGCACTGGTGGAGCCAGCACGTTGGTGCATTACACGTTAGCTCATTAAATTCGATAGGAACGGTGTAATGGTTCATTTCTGTCGTGCCCACGGTCACTGACCACCGGCATATCCCACCTGCCGCCAGCTGCAGGCCTCTGGAACCTGGCCAACGTCTCCTCCCACAGAGACGCCGTCACACACTGCTTCCTCTGATGCCTGTAGGGTGTGCACGCGCTCATCCCCGGTCTTAAAGGGCCAGCACACGCACCAGCAATTTCGTCCCTGACCAATTCCAGCACATCTGGGACTTTAGGACTTTAAGAAGAACTCTGAGCACTCCCAATTTGCCTGAGCAATGTTGTCTACCCAGTGTTTTTTTGTTTGTTTTTTACTCTTTTTTTTTTTTTTGGGTGTCTATCCCAGTGTTTGTCATGCAAAAGGTTCCTTAGCTGTATTCTGTATCCCGTATCCTATATCCCATATCCAATATTTGTGTCCGATGCCCATGCCAAGTCAAGTGTCCAAGACAACTTCTGTGTTATAGTCCATTGTCCGAGACAAATTCTATGTTCAAGTCCATTGTCCGGGACGACTTCTGTGTTCAAGTCCAGTTTCTGTGCCAAGTCGAGTTGTTCAGCACAAGCCCGCCTCCGATAGTCCGGCACAAGCCAGCTTCTGATAGTCCGGTACAAGCCAGCTTCCGATAGTCCGGCACAAGCCAGCTTCCGATACTCCTGCACCAGCGTGCTTCTGATCATCTGGCAAATCCATCCAGCTCCGTACATTGGCAGCAGAGCTTGCCAAATAAATAATGAGGCCGATGTCTTCACCGCTGCCTGCCTCAGGTTCGTCCTGTCCTGTTCCCGATGCCTCAGTCACTCTCTGGACTGCCTCCACAGTATGCCTGTTTTGCGGATGTCTTTGGCAAGAAGAAAGCTGAGGGCCTTTCTCCCCATCATCCCTACGATTGTCCAATTAAATTGCTCCCTAAAGCTTCACCTCCTCGTGGACGGGTTTATCCTCTCTCATTAGCTAAAATCCACGCCATGTCGGCATATGTCAAGGAGAACTGTCATGTCCCTCGACTTAGGTTTCTATTCACTGTCATGTTATGTTATATGCTCCTATTGCAGTTGCTTTGCTTTATTTAGTTTGTCCCTGCTATCTCCCTGTAGCTAGGCTCTGAGGTAATAGCTCCTCCCTTCTTTCTGTGCTTAGTTGTCTTTCCTCATGGTTCCCATACTGTGTAGTCATCTCCTGCTCAACTCTGGCAAAATATCATCTTTTCACCTGCTGGTTTGTGTACATTACAAGTATTTCAGCCTGAAAATAAACTTCTCTGGAAACTTCCCACGTGCCTCTTCAGCTGAGTTGACGCTATCTGACAGTGTCTTGGTGTGAGTACCGGTTCAATACAGACATATACAGTGAGATTGTCTCAAGGGCCCTACAACTTACAGCCTGGTCATGGAGTCAGAATAGTGAAAAGATGATTATATATCTGCCAGATCCAGCTGTATAGTCAGTGTGCAGCTCCTGCAGAGATAGTCACAGACAAGCAACTGCCTGCAGAAGAAATCATCAGTGTGTGTGACCCCACAGCATAGACCCTTCTAGCAAGCTAGCACCCCCACCTCTGTATTATCCACATCCTGTCTGTGAGGTGTCATGTCTGAAGAGAACATTGCACAGTCTTCTCAAGGTGAACAGTACCTACAGTCAGAAGAAAGTATGGATCCTAGTCTGCAGTATAGTGAGAGAGCTAAACGCTCTGCTAAGCCTACATGGAAGGTTACAGAGAATCTAGAAGGTGCAAAACATGAACTTTCTTCTGCTGTCTCAAACTTCTGGCAAAGATTGCTGAGTCACATCTCCACCATCTCACAGCCTGCTCACAATGTTTCACCACTAGAGGGAGCTCTAGAACAGCTTTGTACAGCATATGAACATTATTCACTGAAAAGCCAGGAATATGTTGGCATTTTGAAGAATCTTAATACAAAGGATTCTTTAGAAGAATTTGAAAGCTTCCAGAAACTTAATTTGGAACGAGACAGCCTAGTATGCAAAATTAAGTCTAACACAGGGGCAAGAATCGCGCAATTACAGGAAACGTCGTCTTGCATTTCTAAGTCTACCAGTCGTTCAAAACTATCTTCTAAGTCAAGATCTTCAAAATATTCCACGCTCAGCGAACAGCTCATAAGAGCGCGGGCAGAAGCAGAGGCTACTAAAATACAGGCCGTCTTTGCGCAAAAGAAGGCAGATATGGAAGCCGATGCAGCGCGCCAGAAGGCAGATATGGAAGCCGATGCAGCGCGCCAGAAGGCAGATATGGAAGCCGATGCAGCGCGCCAAAAGGCAGATATGGAAGCCGATTCAGCGCGCCAAAAGGCAGATATGGAAGCCGATGCAGCGCGCCAAAAGGCGGAAATAGAAACTTTAAACAAACAATGCGAGCATGCCACAGCTATGGCAAGGTTAAAGGTTTTAGAAGAAGCTGCCAGGGGAAGTGAAAGAGACAGCATCAGTGTATGTGAAGTGGAGGTAGAAGATCCTCTTAAGCGCACAAGAGACTACGTACTAAGCCAAAACAGTGAACCTGTGATTGCTGCTAATGATCCTGACAGCGCAAATATTTCTCCAGAGCAACGGGGCACAGATTCTTCTGCAGCATTCTGCATCCAAGGTCAGTACAATGCATTACCAATTTGTCATCCTTACCTTTCTCCACATACCACATTGCACCAGAACCCTGCACCTCAGCAAGCTCATTACACAGACGCCCAGGTGCAATCCAATATGCTAGCAAGTCACCAGACTCCTGGCAACCACATAGTTCCAGTTCCATGTGTAGCTAAACCTATGGACTTTAAACTATCTCCTGGATTGAACGCCCGTGCAGACCCGTATTTCCCTATGTCTCTTAGCCAGAACACCGCAAATAATATGATCAGCACTACTCAGTCAGCAATACTCTGCCCAAAGTCAGAGAGAACTGACATGACAGAGTTTGCAAGATACATGGTTCGCCGCGAACTTACTAAAACCGGCCTCACAAGGTTTGACGACCAGCCTGAGAACTACAGGGGCTGGAAATGTGCCTTCAGAACCGTTATTAGTGACATTGGCATTACTGCTGCTGAAGAACTAGATCTGCTGATCAGGTGGCTCGGTCCACAGTCTACAGAACGTGTCAAGAGATTGAGATCTGTCCACATTGAGAATCCAACTGCAGGCCTCATCGCTGCTTGGGAGAGACTGGAACAAAGCTTTGGCAGTCCTGAAGCCATAGAGAATGCTCTGTTTAAACGGCTGCAAGGTTTTCCAAAAATATCTGGCAAAGACAATGAAAAATTCCAAGAGCTCAGCGACCTACTCTTAGAGCTCCAGCTGGCCAAGGCAGACCCACACCTACCTGGCCTCAGTTACCTAGACACAGCTCGTGGGGTAAACCCAATAGTTTCCAAGCTGCCGTACAATATTCAAGAAAGGTGGACTACACTTGGGTCGAGATACAAAAAAGAAAAGCAAGTCTCCTTTCCTCCATTTTCTTACTTCTGTGAATTTATCAGGAACATTGCAGAATCCAAGAATGACCCAAGCTTTACCTCCAGTGAGTCCAGTGGTCCTGGTTCACCCCATCCTAAGTACGACAGCCCACGTTCTAACTATAGAAACCACAGAGGTCCAGTGTCAGTGAAAAAGACTGATGTCCTTCCCACACCCTCATCAGCTCCAGACAAGTACAACCAAGGTGAAAAGATTGAAAATCCTAATCGCCTATGTCCTATTCATAAGAAGCCACATCCTCTCAAGAAATGCATTGGCTTCAGAAAGAAACCGCTCCAGGAACGCAAAGAGCTTCTAAAGAAATTTAGGGTATGTTACCGATGTTGTGCGTCTACTGAACATTTCGCTAAAGACTGTAAAACTACTATTAAATGCATAGAGTGCGGCTGTGAGGACCATGTGCAAGCGCTCCATCCATCTCAATTCAGTCCTGCTCCACCTGCACATTCCACTCCTGCGATAAATCATGGCGGGGAGAATGCAGGGCAAGCAGCAAATCTTACTACTGTATCTTCTTCATGCACAGAAGTCTGCGGAGACGACCTTTGCGACAAGTCCTGCGCAAAGATATGTCTAGTCAACGTATACCCCAAGGGTCAACCAGAAATGGCCGTAAAGGTGTATACCATCCTGGACGATCAGAGCAACCGTTCACTCGCAAGATCAGAACTCTTTGACCTGTTCAACTTAAAAGGAGATGCTTACCCTTACACCTTGGGTACTTGTAGTGGCATTACAGAGGTCTCCGGAAGAAGAGCCAGTGGACTTATAGTGGCTTCTCTCAACAATCAGGAGATACCCTTACCCACACTTGTTGAGTGCAACCAGATACCATCCAACAAAGATGAGATTCCTACGTCAGAGGCTGCTCTTCATCACACTCATCTAAGGGCTATAGCGAAAGAAATACCAGCCCTTGACAAGAGTGCAGAGATCCTACTTCTGCTCGGTAGAGACATTCTCAGGGTACATAAGGTACGCCAGCAAATCAACGGACCACATGATGCTCCGTTTGCCCAACGCCTTGATTTAGGTTGGGTTATCATAGGCAACGTCTGTATAGACAAGATGAAGAAGCCTACCAAGATTTCCTCATTTAAAACTCACATTTTGCCAAATGGTCGCAACACTTATTTTCAGCCATGCCCACACCATTACTGGGTGAAAGAGAAGCTGAACAACAGTAAGTGGCAGCTTAACCACCAAGATAATATGAACACATTCCTGTCCTGGGATGACAGTCTTGGAGCAACAGTGTTCAATTCTACAAGTGAAGACAATAAGTTGGCACTTGCAAGAGAGGATAAAGAATTTCTCAAGGTTATGGACAAAGAATTTGCTCAGGATGAGTCTAACAGCTGGGTAGCACCTTTGCCTTTCCGTTCCCCAAGACCAAAATTACCAAACAATCTACAGCAAGCAGTTTCGAGATTTTCCTCTTTAAAACGCACCCTAAAGAGGAAACCAGAGATGGAAAAACATTTTGTAGACTTCATGCAAAATATATTTGATAGAGATCATGCAGAACCTGCACCACCACTAAAGGAAGGAGAAGAATGCTGGTACCTTCCATCCTTTGGCGTGTATCACCCTCGCAAGCCTAATCAAATCAGAGTGGTGTTTGATTCCAGCGCTCAGCATGAAGGCGTTTCTCTAAACAACCTGCTCCTCACTGGGCCTAACCTAAACAACAACCTCATAGGAGTACACATCCGCTTCAGACAAGAACCTGTTGCAGTAATGGCTGACATCCAGCAAATGTTCCACTGCTTCATTGTCAAGGAAGACAACAGGAACTACCTCAGGTTTCTATGGCACAAAGACAATGATGTCAACAACAAGGTCACAGATTACCGGATGAAGGTACATGTCTTCGGCAACAGCCCCTCTCCTGCTGTAGCAATCTATGGATTGAGAAGGACAGCCCAGGAAGGTGAGAAGGGGTATGGATCTGATGCTCGTCAATTTGTTGAGAAGAACTTCTATGTAGATGATGGACTTAAATCCTTACCCACAAGTGAAGAGGCAATCGATCTCCTCACCAGAACGCAGGCAATGCTGTCTGTAGCAAATCTCAGACTTCACAAGATTATCTCTAACAGCCAGAAGGTAATGAATGCGTTCCCCTCTGAAGATCATGCAACCAACTTGAAAGACCTCGATCTTGGTTCTGATGTTCCTCCTATACAACGAAGCCTAGGTTTGCTGTGGGACATTAAGCAAGACACATTCACCTTCCAAGTGTCAGCCAGTGACAAACCTTTTACCAAGCGAGGAGTTTTATCTGTTGTGAACAGCATCTATGATCCTCTTGGCTTCATAGCCCCCGTCACCATTCAAGGCAAGAAATTGCTGAGACAGTTTACCACCGAGAACATAGACTGGGATACTTCTCTGCCTATTGAGAAACAACAAAGGTGGAAGATATGGAAGGAGTCTCTGAAAATATTAGAACAACTCCAAGTCTCACGTTGTTACGTTCCCAGCTCTCTTTCAGCTGGCATCAGAAGAGAAATACACATTTTCTCTGATGCGTCTATCGAAGCCATAGCTGCAGTAGCCTATCTGAGAATCCCAGGAACCAACAAGCCTCACTGTGGATTTGTCCTGGGTAAGGCCAAACTAACCCCAAAACCCGCACACTCTGTGCCAAGACTTGAGCTTTGTGCAGCTGTGCTAGCAGTAGAGATTGCTGAAGTTATTAAAAACGAAATGGACATTGCAATTGATTCATTTGCTTTCTACACAGATAGTAAAGTTGTGCTTGGTTATATATACAACCAAACAAAACAATTCTATGTATATGTCAGCAACAGAGTAGAACGCATTAGAAGTTTTTCTACTCCTGGGCAGTGGCAGTACATCTCCACTGACCTTAACCCAGCTGATCGTGGAACAAGACCTGAACCGGCAGCAGGCCTATGTGACATGTGGTTGTCACCTCCAAGATTCTTGTATGAGGATCCCTGTTTAATTCCTACCAACACCACCTATGAGATGGTGGATCCCGAGTCTGACAAGGAAATCAGGCCTACAAATACCACGCTCTTCACTTCTGTAATTCCAAAATTGAAGCTGAAGTCACATCGCTTTGAGCGCTTCTCAAATTGGTCATCTATTGTGCGAGCTGTTGCTCACCTAATTCATATCGCTCACTGCTTTGCTAAGGACACATCAGAGTGTCATGGCTGGCATATCTGTAAAGAACACCCTACTGTCGCAGACATCGAACATGCTGAAGAAGTCATTACCCGTTGTGTGCAACAAGAAGTATACAGTCAGGAGATTGACAATATTACAAAGGGTATCAATCTTTCCAAGAGCAGTGCACTCTTTGAACTGAATCCAGTGCTTGATCATCACAAATTGCTGAGAGTGGGCGGCCGTATAGTGAGATCTGATCTAAGTAGCAAGGAACAAAATCCTGTCATTATACCAGGTCGGCATCATATTGCTACACTATTGGTCCGACACCATCATGAAAGAGTGCAGCACCAAGGCAGACAGTTTACGGAAGGTGCCATCAGGTCAGCCGGCTTGTGGATCGTAGGGATGAAGAGATGCATCTCCTCCGTGCTCCATAAATGTGTCAAGTGTCATAAGTTAAGAGGAAGACACCATCAACAACAAATGGCAAATCTCCCAGCAGACCGGCTAAGTACGGAACCGCCCTTTACTCATGTTGGGGTGGATGTCTTTGGCCCATGGTCAGTTGTTACACGAAGGACCCGTGGTGCAGTCGCAAACAGCAAACGGTGGGCTGTGCTGTTTACATGTCTCAGCATCCGAGCAGTACACATTGAAGTGATTGAGTCTATGGATTCTTCTTGCTTCATCAATGCCCTCCGAAGATTCTTCTCTATCCGAGGACCCGTCAAGCAACTGAGGTCTGACTGCGGCACTAACTTCGTGGGAGCCAGCAAAGAACTGCAGTTAGACAATTTCTTGTCTAACAATGGGTGCACATGGGTGTTTAACCCTCCACATTCGTCTCACATGGGAGGATCATGGGAACGCATGATTGGAATTGCACGCAAAATCCTTGACTCCATGTTGCTGGATCACAAGTCTTTGCTTACTCATGAGATCTTGGTCACCTTTCTTGCAGAGGTGTCCGCCATAATCAATGCAAGGCCACTAGTCCCAGTATCCTCGGACCCTGATTCCCCAGTTATTCTTACCCCAGCTACGCTTCTTACCCAGAAGATCGGGACTGCTGCAATCCCTCCGGGAATCTTTGACCACAGCGACATTTACCGACGCCAATGGAAACAGGTACAATACCTGTCCAACGTGTTCTGGCACCGCTGGAAGACAGAGTATTTGCACATACTTCAAAGCCGTCACAAATGGCAGACGTCGAGACCTAACCTCCAGGAAGGTGACCTTGTTCTTCTAAAGGATAAGGAAGCCCATCGCAATGAATGGCCAATGGGTCTTGTTACCAAGGTTATGCCTAGTGATGATGGAAAGACTCGAAAGGTAGAGGTCAAGGTGACCAAAGGAGGCTCAGTGCGAGTTTTCTTCCGCCCAATCACTGAACTAGTGCTTCTTCTTCCAAAGAAAGAAGGCACATAAAGGACACAGCCCCCAGCTGGCTGCTAGCTGTGTTATATTTGGAACACCTTACCATTTGGAATATACAGTGGGTTGGTGGAAGTGTTGGCAAGTTGCGGCTTCCCCAATCCGAAGATGGTTTTTTTACTTGGAACTTGTACAAGCGGATACCTACTGTTGCGGACTATCGGCAACAGACTTGGACTATAACTATTGTCATTGTTTGCATGTTGTTTTTGTCTTTCAGGTTCCAGGATCCACTACTGGACATTATTCAAGGACATTCTTTCAAGTTTGAATTTATTGTGAAATCTAAAGATTTCAGACGGGGAGTGTCATGTCCCTCGACTTAGGTTTCTATTCACTGTCATGTTATGTTATATGCTCCTATTGCAGTTGCTTTGCTTTATTTAGTTTGTCCCTGCTATCTCCCTGTAGCTAGGCTCTGAGGTAATAGCTCCTCCCTTCTTTCTGTGCTTAGTTGTCTTTCCTCATGGTTCCCATACTGTGTAGTCATCTCCTGCTCAACTCTGGCAAAATATCATCTTTTCACCTGCTGGTTTGTGTACATTACAAGTATTTCAGCCTGAAAATAAACTTCTCTGGAAACTTCCCACGTGCCTCTTCAGCTGAGTTGACGCTATCTGACAGTGTCTTGGTGTGAGTACCGGTTCAATACAGACATATACAGTGAGATTGTCTCAAGGGCCCTACAACTTACAGCCTGGTCATGGAGTCAGAATAAGAACCTTGAGAGGGATTTATCAGGAAGTCAGAGCCGTATTCTTCTTCATAGAAAATAAAGATTATCTCTCCCAAGATGTATAGACTACCATGGTTTAAACCAAATCAGTGTCAAGAACAAATACCCCTTGCCGTTAATCTCTGAGCTCTTTGACAGAATTTGTGGGGCCAAGATTTTCACAAAGCTGGATCTTTGCAGGGCTTATAACTTGATCCATATTCGCAAGGGTGGCGAATGGTAAACCGCATTCAACACCCGAGACGGTCACTACGAATATCTCGTGATGCCCTTTGTACTGTGTAACGCTCCGCCTCTGTTCCAGGAATTTGTAAACAACATCTTCCAGGATCTACTGCATGTCTGTGTGGTGGTATATCTGGATGACATTTTGATTTACTTACCAGATCTGATGACGCATCGGAAGAATGTTAACCAAGTCCTGTCTCAGTTAATGGTGAATCAACTCTACGCCAAACTCGAAGGCACAAGCCAGCATTCTCTGAGATGACTTCTTTGTTCAAGTCCATTGTCCGAGACGACTTCTTTGTTCAAGTCCATTGTCCGAGACGACTTCTTTGTTCAAGTCCATTGTCCGAGACGACTTCTGTGTTCAAGTCCAGTGTCTGTGCCAAGTCTAGTTGTTCAGCACAAGCCAGCTTCCGATAGTCTGGCACAAGCCAGCTTCCAATAGTCCGGCACCAAAGTGCTTCTGATCATCCGGCACAAGCCGGCAATATAGGTACTGTTGCCCTAGTGACTCTTATTGACATTTTGTTTGACCGGCTGCTACTCTGCTATGGCAGAGCGGCCCAGTGGGTCCGCATACCCCACAGCCGTGACAATTTCCCTTGTAGGGGTGCTGCAAGGAAATTAAACAATTGTTGCCGGATTTCTCCACATATTACGGATTACCATTGGGGGTCCCGGGACTGGACAAGCCCCCTTAAACTGGCACTAAAGTTTCAATAGAGACTAATTTCATTACTCTATTAGCTGCAATACACAATAAAATATTAACATGTATCAGTGGGCAAAAACGCAAATTTCAAGTTAAAAAGGTTTTGGTGGGTAAGGGTTTGACCCTAAATTGGGCAAAACAATTTATTATTTGTTTTTTCCTTGGCATTTAACTGAGTTACAGATGTAACTTGAAGCACCTTAACCCAAATGGCAAATCTGTAACGAGGCCCCCAACTATCAAGCAGCATTTGTAATAATTGGTCCCCTCACATGTGGCAGAGGGACCTTTTGGGCTCACTATGGCTCCAGGGCCTGGATGTGATTGCAACCTCTGAATCCCTTAGAGTTATGATGCTGACAGTGTGGTGTTTCATAAACTACTCTTGATTCCAGACAGATTCTTCATATGTAGAGTACTTTATATGTAGAGCACTGTACGTGTTAACTACTGTTGTAATAAGGCTATATTATTTTATTTCTCACATATAGAAGCTTTAGACTTGACAGGTTTGACACTCTCAATATAATGTTATCCACATTTGTGGTTTTCTGTTTAAAGACACTGCTGCTTTTTAAGAGGAAATGGATCAGAACTCCTTGTGGAATATAAAAGTATTCTCCTTTATTGAAATAGCCAGCAGGTAAAAATAGGCAAAGTGGCAAATTACAAAAAGAGTCCGTCCCCTCTGACGCGTTTCTAGCTGTCAAGAGCCATTACTCATAGATAGGGGAGGAAATGGAAGTATGTGGCTGAAATAGGGCCCAGGAAAAGTACCACCCACTTCAATCAGGTGCACACAATCGTAGAGGGGTAAAGAAAACATGTGAAACACCACATTTGTTATATCTCAAAATGGTTACAAAATGTATATAAAAACATTCAATAGTTCATAATAAGATATTTCTTACGTTAAGACTATTGGGGACTCTAGTATTTAACATGAGAATCCATTATCCCTCACGATTTAATAGAGCTCTCCTATGGTCACCACCTCACACTGGTTTATTAACCCCCTCAATCCCTGAAAACTGGAAGCTGCTAGTATTCCCCTGATGCATGTGAAAAAAGTGTCTATGCATTAGAAAGATTTCTTACCTCAGGTGTAAAGGATCTGCCAGGCACAGCTTCGGGGTTAACTTCCAGAGGTAATCAGTCTTCACCTGAGTCTATCTCTCTGAGACTGACTCCAGCTTCCACCACTCAGGCTGGCAGGCTTAGGAGTGGGAGAGCCTATCGCAGCCTGGCCAGACTCGGCTAGCTCCCGCCCTCTGTCTATTTATAGCTGCCTTTCCTGTTCCTCCTTGCTTGTGATTCTTTCCGTGTGGTTTCCTGGCCCAGCTACAGCTCCTACTATTTGATCCTGCTCCATACTGACCCTGGCTTTCTGACTACTCTTTTGCTCTGCGTTTGGTACCTCGTGCTCTCCTGGTTTGACTTGGCTCGTTCACCACTCTGTTGCTCACGGTGTTGCCGTGGGCAACTGCCCCTTTCCCTTTGCTTTATATTCCCTTGTATGTTTGTCTCGTGCACTTACTGAGCATAGGGACCGCCGCCCAGTTGTACCCCGTCGCCTAGGGCGGGTTGTTGCAAGTAGGCAGGGACAGAGTGGCGGGTAGATTAGGGCTCACTTGTCCGTTTCCCTACCCCTATCATTACATAATCACAAGCCCATATACCTAGTCTACCCTGGTCCCTGACACTACTATGGACCCCCTTGAGACCCTGGCTCAGCAAATGCAGGGTCTCTCCCTACAGGTCCAGGCCCTGGCTCAGAAGGTCAACCAGCCTGATGCTACCTTGGTAGTTGCCCTCACCTCAACTCCTGAACCCCACCTCAAGTTGCCCGACCGGTTCTCAGGGGACCGGAGGGCTTTTCTCTCCTTTTGGGAGAGTTGCAGGCTTTACTTTCGCTTAAAGCCCCACTCCTCAGGTTCTGAGAGCCAGCGAGTGGGTATAATTATGTCCCGGCTCCAGGACGGGCCCCAAGAATGGGCCTTCTCCTTGGCTCCTGACGCCCCTGAACTTTCCTCCGTTGATCTTTTCTTTTCTGCTCTCGGACTCATTTATGACGAGATTGACAGGACTGCCTTTGCCGAGAGTCAGCTGTTGACCTTACGTCAGGGTAAGAGACCTGTTGAGGAGTATTGTTCTGACTTTAGGAAGTGGTGCGTAGCTTCTCGGTGGAATGAACCTGCCTTAAGGTGCCAGTTTAGGTTGGGTCTGTCGAATGCCCTGAAAGACCTGCTAGTTAGCTATCCCTCTTCTGACTCCCTAGACCAGGTTATGGCTTTAGCGGTACGACTTGACCGACGTCTCAGGGAATGACAACGCGAACGTTTATGTGTTTTCTTCTCCGACTCCCCCATGATGCCTCCCGAGGTTCCGTTGCTTCGTTCTTCCCCGGAAGACTCAGAGGTACCTATGCAACTCGGGGCCTTCGTGTCCCCCCAACAACGCAGAGATTTCCGCAGGAAGAATGGTCTCTGCTTCTACTGTGGGGATGACAAGCATCAAGTGAACAACTGTCCTAAGCGTAAGAATGCAGCCGGAGAACTTCCGCGCCTAAGTGATCATCGGGGAGGTCACTTGGGCGCACAGGTATTTCCCGTAAATATGAAACGTAATAAGATCTTGCTTCCCTTTCAGGTCTCTTTTGGTGGTAGGTCTGCTACCGGCAGTGCCTTCGTGGATTCAGGGTCTTCTGCTAATATCATGTCTGTGGAATTTGCTATGTCTCTTGCTATGCCTTTGATTGATTTGCCTAAACCTGTCCCGGTAGCGGGTATCAACTCCACTCCTCTTGCTAATGGTTATTTTACACAGCATACTCCTGTTTTTGAACTCCTTGTTGGCTCCATGCATTTGGAGCAGTGCTCTGTACTGTTGATGCAGGGATTATCGTCAGATTTGGTTTTAGGCCTTCCCTGGTTGCAGTTGCATAATCCCACATTTGACTGGAATACTGGGGAGCTTACCAAATGGGGTAATGAATGTTTGACGTCATGTTTTTCTGTTAATTCTATTTCTCCCCCTGAGGAGGTGAACACGCTACCTGAGTTTGTTCAGGACTTCGCTGATGTTTTCTCTAAGGAGGCCTCCGAAGTGTTACCTCCTCATAGAGAATACGATTGCGCTATCGAATTGGTACCAGGAGCTAAGCTTCCTAAGGGTAGGATATTTAATCTTTCTTGTCCCGAACGTGAAGCCATGAGAGAGTATATCCAGGAATGCCTGGCCAAGGGTTACATTCGCCCCTCTACTTCTCCGGTAGGTGCTGGCTTCTTCTTCGTAGGGAAGAAGGATGGTGGTCTTAGGCCATGCATTGACTACCGTAACCTGAATAAGGTCACTGTAAGGAACCAGTATCCCCTTCCTTTGATTCCTGATCTCTTTAATCAGGTTCAGGGGGCCCAATGGTTCTCTAAGTTTGATCTACGGGGGGCGTATAACCTTATCCGCATCAAAGAGGGGGATGAGTGGAAGACTACGTTTAACACGCCCGAAGGTCATTTCGAATACCTCGTCATGCCCTTTGGGTTGTGTAATGCGCCGGCGGTCTTCCAGAATTTCATAAATGAGATTTTGAGAGATTACCTGGGGATATTTCTTGTAGTGTACCTTGATGACATACTGGTGTTTTCCAAGGACTGGCCCTCCCACATTGAGCATGTCAGGAAGGTGCTCCAGGTCCTTCGGGAAAACAAACTGTTTGCTAAAACTGAAAAATGTGTGTTTGGGGTACAGGAGATACCATTTTTGGGTCAAATCCTCACTCCTCATGAATTCCGCATGGACCCCGCCAAGGTTCAGGCTGTGGCGGAATGGGTCCAACCTGCCTCCCTGAAGGCGTTACAATGTTTTTTGGGGTTCGCTAATTATTACAGGAGATTCATTGCTAACTTCTCGGTCATCGCTAAGCCTCTTACGGACCTCACTCGCAAAGGTGCTGATCTCCTCCACTGGTCTCCAGAGGCTGTCCAGGCTTTTGAGGTCCTTAAGAAGTGCTTTATCTCGGCCCCGGTGCTGGTTCAGCCCAACCAAATGGAGCCATTTATCGTGGAAGTTGACGCATCCGAGGTGGGAGTGGGGGCTGTCTTGTCCCAGGGTACCAGGTCCCTCACCCAGCTCCGCCCCTGTGCCTACTTCTCCAGGAAGTTTTCGCCCACTGAGAGTAACTATGATATTGGCAACCGCGAACTCTTAGCCATTAAATGGGCATTTGAAGAGTGGCGCCACTTCCTGGAGGGGGCTAGGCACCAGGTAACGGTCCTTACCGACCACAAGAATCTGGTTTTCCTAGAATCTGCCCGGAGGCTAAACCCGAGACAAGCTCGATGGGCGCTATTTTTTACCAGATTCAACTTTTTGGTTACCTATAGGGCTGGGTCTAAAAATATTAAGGCCGATGCACTGTCGCATAGCTTCATGGCCAGCCCTCCTTCGGAGGAATATCCTGCTTGTATTTTGCCTCCCGGTATAATAATTTCTTCTATTGATTCTGATTTAGTCTCTGAAATTGCAGCTGATCAAGGTTCAGCTCCCGGGAACCTTCCTGAGGACAAGCTGTTTGTTCCCCTGCAATACCGGCTAAGGGTACTTAGGGAAAATCATGACTCCGCACTATCTGGTCATCCAGGCATCCTGGGTACCAAACACCTCATTGCCAGAAACTATTGGTGGCCTGGGCTGCCTAAAGACGTTAAGGCCTACGTCGCCGCTTGTGAGGTTTGTGCTAGGTCCAAGACTCCCAGGTCCCGACCAGCGGGCTTACTACGTTCGTTGCCCATTCCCCAGAGACCTTGGACACATATCTCCATGGATTTTATCACCGATTTGCCTCCATCCCAAGGCAAGTCGGTGGTGTGGGTGGTAGTAGACCGCTTCAGTAAGATGTGCCACTTTGTGCCCCTCAAGAAACTACCCAACGCCAAGACGTTGGCTACCTTGTTTGTCAAACACATCCTCCGTCTCCATGGGGTCCCTCTCAATATTGTTTCGGACAGAGGGGTACAATTTGTTTCTTTGTTTTGGAGAGCCTTCTGTAAGAAGTTGGAGATTGATCTGTCCTTCTCCTCTGCTTTCCATCCTGAAACCAATGGCAAAACTGAGAGGACTAATCAATCTCTAGAACAATATTTAAGGTGTTTTATCTCTGACTGTCAATATGATTGGGTCTCTTTCATTCCCCTCGCTGAATTTTCCCTTAATAACCGGGTCAGTAACTCGTCAGGGGTCTCCCCCTTTTTCTGTAATTTTGGGTTTAATCCATGGTTCTCCTCCGTTTCACCTGGTAGTTCCAACAATCCCGAGGTAGAGGTCGTTCATCGGGAACTGTGCACAGTCTGGGCCCAGGTTCAGAAGAACCTAGAGGCGTCCCAGAGCGTACAAAAAACTCAGGCTGATAGAAAACGTTCTGCTAACCCCTTGTTTATGGTCGGGGATCTGGTGTGGTTATCGTCTAGGAACTTACGTCTTAAGGTCCCGTCCAAGAAGTTTGCTCCCCGGTTTATAGGGCCGTATAAGGTCATTGAAGTCCTCAATCCTGTCTCCTTCCGGCTGGAGTTACCCCCATCTTTTCGTATACACGACGTGTTTCATGCCTCCCTCCTTAAACGCTGCTCCCCGTCCTTGGCTCCCTCAAGGAAACCTCCTGTTCCCGTTCTCACCCCTGAGGGGGTGGAATTCGAGGTGGCCAAGATTGTGGACAGCAAGATGGTCCAAGGCTCCCTCCAGTACCTGGTCCATTGGAGAGGATACGGGCCTGAGGAGAGGACTTGGGTACCCGCCCTGGATGTTCACGCTGGGGTATTGGTCAGGAAGTTCCACCTTCGTTTCCCCAGTAAACCAGGTCCACTTAGAAAGGGTCCGGTGGCCCCTCATAAAAGGGGGGGGTACTGTAAAGGATCTGCCAGGCACAGCTTCGGGGTTTACTTCCAGAGGTAATCAGTCTTCACCTGAGTCTATCTCTCTGAGACTGACTCCAGCTTCCACCACTCAGGCTGGCAGGCTTAGGAGTGGGAGAGCCTATCGCAGCCTGGCCAGACTCGGCTAGCTCCCGCCCGTCTATTTATAGCTGCCTTTCCTGTTCCTCCTTGCTTGTGATTCTTTCCGTGTGGTTTCCTGGCCCAGCTACAGCTCCTACTATTTGATCCTGCTCCATACTGACCCTGGCTTTCTGACTACTCTTTTGCTCTGTGTTTGGTACCTCGTGCTCTCCTGGTTTGACTTGGCTCGTTCACCACTCTGTTGCTCACGGTGTTGCCGTGGGCAACTGCCCCTTTCCCTTTGCTTTATATTCCCTTGTATGTTTGTCTCGTGCACTTACTGAGCGTAGGGACCGCCGCCCAGTTGTACCCCGTCGCCTAGGGCGGGTCGTTGCAAGTAGGCAGGGACAGAGTGGCGGGTAGATTAGGGCTCACTTGTCCGTTTCCCTACCCCTATCATTACATCAGGATTAGAAATTCCATTAGGATGTTCTCTAATTCTGGCTTTAAGCGGGCTACAAGTGCACCCAACATAAGTCAGATTGCAGCAAAGAGTACAGTTTATCTGATATACTACACGTTGTGTGTTACAATTAATGAATTGTTTAATTTTATGTGTAGTTCCATCAATTGCTGAACTGACATGTTTAATTTGATGTACATTAAAAAACCTTTAGGTGAAAGCCATGTGTTTTGTCTTAGTGGAAAATATGTTAATTTAGGGGAAAGCATGGTTCCTAAGATAGGCGCTTTACGAGAGGAAAATTTGCATCCCGGCTCCAGGATGTGGCGTAAGCTTTTATCCTGAAAAAGGACTGGTAAATATTTGGACACTATTGATCATATCAAATAATATGCTGTATGATGTAACAAATGCAGGAGATGAATTATTGCTATTTTTATGTTTAAAGGAACAGTGGCACCACAATAAAAATTTTCATGTCAGTTTAATGTTAGTGTTTTATTAAAAACGTTTTTATTTATTTGTGTGTTTGTGTGTTACTTTTTTCTATTTTTTCACTTTTTCTTCCCTATGGGGGCTGCCATTTTTTTTTCCATTTCTGTATGTGTCGATTAACGACACATACAGACATGGAATACGGCAGCCACAGTCCCATAGGGACTGCGAACGGGTCCCGTCCCATCCACTTCTGTGTACGCCGTCTGTGTGGGAACTGCGCATGCGCCGCTCCCACACAGTCCAATTTGAAATTGGCGCCGTCCGGCGTCATTTTCCTGTGGACCGGAAGTCGCGGCCGGACAGTAAGATTACTACCTCTGGTCGCGGCTTCCGGACTTGTGCACTTGGACCAGCGGCAGCAGACGGAGCGGACGGGCCGGAGGGAGCCGCGGCGGCAGGAGCAGGTAAGAGATTTCTATGTATGTACGTGTTTGTGTGTGTTTACTACTGTATGTAAACCTACTACACTGTGTGTTAGCTCAAAAAATGGCGACACACAGTGTAGGAGGTTAGACCGTTCAATCCCCTCGTTTATCCCGTCACTAGCCAGGATAAAGGAGGGGGGGATTCTCAGAGCTCACTAGAGCGAGTGCTTTTTTCCCAATTTTGCAGCAAAAAGCAATGTGGTTGCTTTACCACATGCAATGCTGCAATTTTGGGAATAGCTCCATCTAGTGACCAGCAATGGGAAATATTATAAATTAGAATCTAATTTATAATATTTCCTGACTCGTGAAAAAAATAAAAAAAATTTGAACGATGTTTAATCACCTACACACTAAATGTTTAATTAAAAAAAAAAAAACACGTTTTGCTGGCAACACATTCCCTTTAAGTTTTCTCTGTAACCCTCACAGCGATTCTTACCCTCGCCTGTGTTAATGGCCCTGTTTAGGGTCCACTGGGGATATCCTCGGTCCTTAAAATGACAACGTATTTTGTTGGCTTCGTCCCTATACACGAGCAGATGAGCAGTTTCTTTTTGTCCTGAGTAGAGATGAGCGGACTTATGAAAAGTTCGGTTCGGCAGGTTCGCCAAATTTCATGAAAAAGTTCGATTCGGACCGAACTAGTTCTGACCGAACCTGTAATACAAGAAAGCCCCTAAAAATTGTGTATAACACTGTTTAAAAGCCCTAGAAGCCCTGTATAACACTTTTAGGTCACCCATGAGTGTATCCAAGTACTTTTGAGCTGTCTTTAAGGCAAAGTTAGTGTCAAAGTTACGCCAACATGTATGGCTATAGGAAAACGGATGGGACACGGTGATAACTAACAGAAACCACTGCACTTGTGCATGTTGTATGCTTAATGCATTGTTAAAAAAGGTACAAAAATTAACCATTTTTGGTGGCAGATGCGTGCCAGGGTTCATACATATAAGGTGGTAAAAGAAGAAGCAATGGCTTTTGACAAGCCCTCAAAAAATTTACCCTTTATGGTGGCAGATCCCTGCCGGGGTTCATCCAGACATGGATGTAAAAGCAACAAGCAATGGCTTTTGACAAGCCCTCCAAAAATGTACCCTTTTTATTGGCAGATGCCTGCCGGGGTTCATCCATACATGGATGTAAAAGCAACAAGCAATGGCTTTTGACAAGCCCTCCAAAAATGTACCCTTTTTATTGGCAGATGCCTGCCGGGGTTCATCCATACATGGATGTAAAAGCAACAAGCAATGGCTTTTCACAAGCCCTCCAAAAATTTACCCTTTTTATTGGCAGATGCCTGCCGGGGTTCATCCATACATGGATGTAAAAGCAACAAGCAATGGCTTTTGACAAGCCCTCCAAAAATGTACCCTTTTTATTGGCAGATGCCTGCCGGGGGTTCATCCATACATGGATGTAAAAGCAACAAGCAATGGCTTTTGGCAAGCCCTCCAAAAATGTACCCTTTTTATTGGCAGATGCCTGCCGGGGTTCATCCATACATGGATGTAAAAGCAACAAGCAATGGCTTTTCACAAGCCCTCCAAAAATGTACCCTTTTTATTGGCAGATGCCTGCCGGGGTTCATCCATACATGGATGTAAAAGCAACAAGCAATGGCTTTTGACAAGCCCTCCAAAAATGTACCCTTTTTATTGGCAGATGCCTGCCGGGGGTTCATCCATACATGGATGTAAAAGCAACAAGCAATGGCTTTTGGCAAGCCCTCCAAAAATGTACCCTTTTTATTGGCAGATGCCTGCCGGGGTTCATCCATACATGGATGTAAAAGCAACAAGCAATGGCTTTTCACAAGCCCTCCAAAAATTTACCCTTTTTATTGGCAGATGCCTGCCGGGGTTCATCCATACATGGATGTAAAAGCAACAAGCAATGGCTTTTGACAAGCCCTCCAGGCCTGCTTGTAGCAGACGGCAGTGGAGGTGTATTGGTGGTAGTAGAGGTAGCCAACCTAGACAACAAGGGTGGTAGACTGGTAGTAGTAGTAGTAGCAGCACATTAAAAAAAGAGACTGGACGACAGTCGCAGGACAAAGCCCTGTGGTGGGGCAGGCCTCAGGCCTGCTTGTAGCAGACGGCAGTGGAGGTGTATTGGTAGTAGTAGAGGTAGCCAACGCAGACAGCAAGGGTGGTAGTAGTAGTAGCAGCACATTAAAAAAAGAGACTGGACGACAGTCACAGGACAAAGCCCTGTGGTGGGGCAGGCCTCAGGCCTGCTTGTAGCAGACGCCAGTGGAGGTGTATTGGTGGTAGAAGAGGTAGCTAACACAGACAGCAAGGGTGGAAGTAGTAGTAGTAGTAGTAGTAGCAGTAGCAGCACATTAAAAAAAGAGACTGGACGACAGTCACAGGACAAAGCCCTGTGGTGGGGCAGGCCTGCTTGTAGCAGACGGCACTGGGGGTGGATTGGTGGTAGAAGTAGTAGCAGCACCAACAGCGGCACATTAAAAAAAGAGTGGACAGGACAGAATCCCGTAGTAGCAGGTGGCAGTAGCAGGTGGCAACAGCAGCAGCAGCAGCAATGTCAGATCTAATCAGTGGCATCAGGCACAGGGGTTTTAAAATCTTCACCGATCCACGCTTGATTCATTTTCAGAAACGTGAGATTTTCCAAGCTGTTGGCGGACAATCTTGTTCGCTTAGGGGTGACGAAGCCCCCTGCTGCGCTGAATACCCTCTCTGACGCTACACTGGAGGGTCGACAAGACAGTACAACCATGGCAAACTGGGCCAGTTCTTGCCAATGATCCAATCTGCTGACCCAGAAGTCCATGGGGTCTGGGATCAGCATTTCTGACAGAGAAAGGGCACAGTCCAGGTACGAGTGAACCTGGTTGTTTAGGCTGCACCTGGTGATGGTGAACATCCCTTTGGTGACTACGATGTGTGTCAGGTCGGGGTATTGGATGTAAAAATGTTGTCATCATATTTTCCAAACTGAATTTGCTGCTGCTGCTGCTGCTGCCGCTGCTGCTGCCACCTATTGCAGAGGTAGCTCTGCCAGAAGCGGTGGAACGATGAGACAGTGGGGATTGGAGAGTGGCCCCCCGGTCAGACATGCTTGCAGCAGGTGTTTGCCGTTTGAAAGCCGTGACAAGCTGGCTGCATAGCTTCTCTCGATAATAAGCCAATTTTGCCTCCCTCTCGGAAGGCGCAAAAACCACCCCCATTCTGGATTTATACCGAGGGTCTAAAAGTGTGGCTATCCAGTACTCATCTCTTTGCTTCATGCTAACAATACGACAGTCAGCACGCAAGTAACGAAGCATACAGCTCGCCATCCTGGCCAGCGTTTCAGAGGGCCCGGTTGGTTCCATCTCCGCCCCATACTGCCATGGTTGTCCATCATCAAGGTCGTCGTCAGACTCGTCATCACCACCATCACTGTCATGTTGTGCGGCTGCCTCGTCCCCTATCCCTTCCTGTGATTCCATCTCCAAATCCAGCTCCTCTTCAGGTCCTGTTTCCTCATCCTCATCCTCCTCCTCGTCCTCAACATCCATAGCCAGATGTGATCCTTCCTCCATCCTTCGCTGAATCATCGCTGTGAGCGTTTGCTCCATAATGAATATCAGCGGCATAACATCGTTCATTCCGCTAGCGTCACGGCTCACAAATCGTGTGGCCTCTACAAAGGGCCTCAAAACGCGACAAGCGTCTCTAACCAGCTGCCAGTGCCTGAGCTCGAAATTACACTGGCTCTAAACGCTGCCCGTCTGCTGCATCAGGAAATCATTCACGGCTTTCCGCTGTTCGTTCAACCGGTCCAACATGTGCAGGGTGGAATTCCAGCGTGTTGGAACGTCGCAAATCAGGCTGTGTTCTGGGAGATTGTTTTGACGCTGCAAGTCCAGGTGGGCGTGCTTAAAGGGAATGTGTTGCCAGAAAAACATGTTTTTTTAAAAAAAATTAAACATTTAGTGTGTGGGTGGTTAAACATTGTTCAAATTTTTTTTTTTTTTTTGCACGAGTCCAGGAAATATTATAAATTATTTCTAATTTATAATACTACCCATTTTTGGTCACTAGATGGAGCTGTTCCCAAAATTGCAGCATTGCAACATTGGGTTAAAAGCCCTCGCTCTAGTGAGCTCTCAGCATCCCCCCCTCCTTTATCCTGGCTAGTGCCGGGATAAACGAGGGGTTTGAACGGTGTAACCTCCTACACTGTGTGTCGCCATTTTTTGAGCTAACCCACAGTGTAGTAGGTTTACATACAGTAGTAAACACACACAAACACGAACATACATTGAAATCTCTTACCTGCTCCTGCCGCCGCGGCTCCCTCCGGCCCGTCCGCTCCGTTTGCTGCCGCTGGTGCAAGTGCAGAAATCCGGAAGCCGCGACCGGAAGTAGTAATATTACTGTCCGGCCGCGACTTCCGGTCCACAGGAAAATGGCGCCGGACGGCGCCAATTTCGAATAGGACTGTGTGGGAGCGGCGCATGCGCAGTTCCCACACAGACGCCGTACACTGCAGTCAATGGGACGGGAGCCGTTCGCAGTCCCTATGGGACTGTGGCTGCCGTATTCCATGTCTGTATGTGTCGTTAATCGACACACACAGAAATGGAACAAAAAATGGCAGCCCCCATAGGGAAGAAAAAGTGTAAAAATAAGAAAAAGTAAAACACAAACACACAAATAAATATAAAAGTTTTTAATAAACCACTAACATCTTTAACATATAAAAAAATAATTTCTGATGACACTGTTCCTTTAAATGCATACGAACGTCTAAAGCGAACGCAAACCCTCCAGGACATGGCCAGCACACCCTTCAAACCAACATATGACTTTAAGAAGCGTGTTATGACCAGATTGATCACATGTGCAATGCAAGGAGCGTGTGTCAGGTGACCTAGACGCAGTGCAGCCACAACGTTCTTCCCGTTATCAGAGACAACATTGCCCAGTGTGAGTTTCAGAGGAGACAGCCAGCGTGCGATTTCCTCCTTGATGCACAGCAGCAGCTCCTGCCCTGTGTGGCTTTTCTCACCCAGGCTATGAAAAGAGGAGGGAGGAGGAGTGGAAGATACGCTGTGTCCTGTCGGGGACGGGAAGACCTCCAAGGAGGAAGGCAAGGAGGAGGAGGAGGAGGAGGAGTAGGAGGAGGAGGATGGTAGGCGCCTGGTGTCCGGAGTTGAACCAGAAAGATACAAGCGTGGAGGTGGTAATGCCTTGCATTCCTGCGGTGGTGCATCGGACTGCAAAATATTGACCCAGTGGGCCGTGAAAGACATGTACTGTCCCTGCCCATAGTTGCTGCTCCACGTGTCGACGGTGGCATGTACCCTGCTGCACACGGATAATTGCAAGGACTGGCACACTTTTTCCTCCACATGCTTGTGCAAGGCAGAGACAGCTGTTTTGGAGAAGTAATGTCGGCTAGGTATTCGCCGCCTAGGCTGAGCGCACGCCATCAATTGCTTGAAGGCGGCAGAGTCGACCAGGTGGTACGGCAGCGAATGCACCACCAACAACTTAGCCAGGTGTGAATTAAGCCGCACGACAAGTGGATGACTGGGTATATATTGTTGCTCTTTGGACAACGATTCCGTAATGGATAACTGACGGGACGTAGGAGGAGCACTAGATGACAGTGATGATGATGATGACAACGACATGGTGGATAAGGCCTGGCTACTACTTAGATGACATGGACTCGGAGCAGCAGCAGCGGGAGAGGGGTCTTCATTAGATGTACATGATGATGGTGGGGCATGTCGATTGTCCCACATGGCCTTGTGATGCCGCTCCATGTGTTTACGTAGAGTGGTAGTTCCTACATTGCTGCCCTGCCCACGCCTTACTTTCTGCTTGCAGATACGGCACTGTGCCATGTTTTCGTCCTCCGGGAAGGTACAGAAAAATTTCCACACGGCAGAGTACCGTAAAGAGGTAGTACCACGTCCACCACCACCACCACCCGAGCTTGCCCCTTGTCTGGCAGGCTTTTTTCGGGAGCTTACACCAGCATCAGTGTCGCCGTCACCGGCTCCTGAGCTGACCATACCGCTGCAACGTTTTGCAGATTGACTTCTGCCCCTACCTCGGCTTGGTTGTTTATCACGGTCAGTGCCGCCACTACTACCTTCCTCCTCTGACGCCGTCATCACCTCGTGACCTGGTTCCCACGTCCTGTCTAAAACAACATCATCATCATAGCCTTCCTCATCATCCCCGCCACTTCTGTCACTGTGTTGTGAATGTGATGTTACATCATGGCGGGCTCCATGCCTCCCCTCATTACTGCGTCTCCCACCACGGCTACCACCACCAACACCCCCACTACCGCAGCTATGCGTCTCGGACACCGCTTCCACCTCCACCACCGCCGCAACACACTCCGTTGGCTGACTCGCGGAAAACAAATCATCATCATGCCTATGTTGTTCAGTATCTTCCTTCGCACCCGAGGAGATGTCTCTTAGGACTCTCAGGAAAGATGGCTTCCCGCTAGGAAGGGGGAGTGTAGACATAGATGATGGAATGGAAACGCTAGAAATACCTATATTACTACTGTCACTGTGCCAAGGAACTGTAGAGGATCTGGAATCCAACGAAACCTGGATTGAAGCCAGATCGTCAGAGTCTTCCTGCTGAGATGACCGCGAGCCAGCCAACCAGTCCACAATGGTCGTATTGTCTAAAGTAACCTGCCCACCGGAGGAGATGGACAAGTCTGGCTTGCTGATACTGCTGCTACTACTACCAGCAGGCGCATGGCTGCTGCTACTAGTGGAACTGGGCACATGTCTTGTGCCACAAATGCTGGTACTGGGTCTGGCACCAACAGATCCAACATTTGGACTGGAAGAGGAGACGGCATGGGTGTTTTTTCCTCTACCCCGTCCTTTCACAACCTTTTTTTTCCAAGACATTTCACTGCTGGAGTGCAGCAAGTTGAATCAAAACCCGGGGGATGAGCCCCTTCTAAAAGCGTATTCACAATGACACTGGCTTGGCAAATGGCAATGAATGAGAATTTCTATCAGCCACGCCGCGGTGCACTCAGGGAATGCTTGGCGTTGTAGTACTACTAGGCTGCCTGTATTGCAAGTTGGATTGTTATTTCGTTATGTTGACGGCCGGGGATGAGCCCCTTCTAAAAGCATATTCACACTGACACTGGCTTGGCAAATGGCAATGAATGAGAATTTCTATCAGCCACGCCGTGGTACACTCAGGGAATGCTGGGCCTTGTAGTAATACTAGGCTGCCTGTATTGCAAGTTGGATTGTTATTTCGTTATGTTAACGGCCGGGGATGAGCCCCTTCTAAAAGCATATTCACACTGACAATGGCTTGGCAAATGGCAATGAATGAGGATTTCTATCAGCCACGCTGCGGTGCACTCAGGGAATGCTGGGCCTTGTAGTACTACTACAAAGGCAGCCTGTATTGCCAGTTGGATTGTTATTTCGTTACGTTAACGGCCGGGGATGAGCCCCTTCTAAAAGCGTATTCACACTGACACTGGCTTGGCAAATGGCAATGAATGAGAATTTCTATCAGCCACGCCGCGGTGCACTCAGTGAATGCTGGGCCTTGTAGTACTACTACAAAGGCTGCCTGTATTGCAAGTTGGATTGTTATTTCGTTATGTTAACGGCCGGGGATGAGCCCCTTCTAAAAGCGTATTCACACTGACACTGGCTTGGCAAATGGCAATTAATGAGAATTTCTATCAGCCACGCCGCGGTGCACTCAGGGAATGCTGGGCGTTGTAGTACTACTACAAAGGCTGCCTGTATTGCAAGTTGGATTGTTATTTCGTTATGTTAACGGCCGGGGATGAGCCCCTTCTTAAAGCGTATTCACACTGACACTGGCTTGGCAAATGGCAATGAATGAGAATTTCTATCAGCCACGCCGCGGTGCACTCAGTGAATGCTGGGCCTTGTAGTACTACTACAAAGGCTGCCTGTATTGCAAGTTGGATTGTTATTTCGTTATGCTAACGGCCGGGGATGAGCCCCTTCTAAAAGCGTATTCACACTGACACTGGCTTGGCAAATGGCAATGAATGAGAATTTCTATCAGCCACGCCACGGTGCACTCAGGGAATGCTGGGCGTTGTAGTACTACTAGGCTGCCTGTATTGCAAGTTGGATTGTTATTTCGTTATGTTAACGACCGGGGATGAGCCCCTTCTAAAAGCGTATTCACACTGACACTGGCTTGGCAAATGGCAATGAATGAGAATTTCTATCAGCCACGCCGCGGTGCACTCAGGGAATGCTGAGCCTTGTAGTACTACTAGGCTGCCTGTATTGCAAGTTGGATTGTTATTTTGTTATGTTAACGGCTGGCGATAAGCCCCTTCTAAAAGCGTATTCACACTGACACTGGCTTGGCAAATGGCAATGAATGAGAATTTCTATCAGCCACACCGCGGTGCACTCAGGGAATGCTGGGCGTTGTAGTACTACTACAAAGGCTGCCTGTATTGCAAGTTGGATTGTTATTTCGTTATGTTAACGGCCGGGGATGAGCCCCTTCGAAAAGCGTATTCACACTGACACTTGTTTGGCAAATGGCAATGAATGAGAATTTCTATCAGCCTCTGTGCACTGACTCAGGGAATGCTGGGCGTTGTAGTACTACAAAGCATGCCTGTATTGCAAGTTGGATGCAATGGGGATGAGCCCCTTATAAAAGCATATTAACACACTGGCTGAGTAGTGAGTAGTGGATGAGCCCCTTCGATTTCTGGATTCCTGCCTTTTAGATTCCTAAAGCTTTCCCTTACTGCACAGAGATGCTATCCCTACAGCTTCTGTCTGTAAAATGGCCGCTGAGCTCTGTGCATAGACTTTTATTGCAGGCTTGAGCCCGCCCCTATGCTGCCTCCCGATTGGCTGGGAGAGCCGTTTGCAAGGCATTATGGGGTAGCCTGATGTCAGGTGATCTTGTGAAAGCCTCCATTTTAGATCTAACATGTGGCAGGCGCCAAAATGTAGCCGGGTTCGGTCAAAACGGGTTCGGTCGAACCCGGTGAAGTTCGGATTCGCTGCGAACCGAACTTTTCCCGATGTTCGGACCGAAACCGGGTTCTGTTGTCCCGGTTCGCTCATCTCTAGTCCTGAGTATCTCTCCCACTGGAACTCCCCTCATAGTGTGTACTGAGTGACATGAACTGCCATGCAAAATTGCATTTCCAGCTGTGGGCTTACGATAAGTGCCAGTCTGAACAGTCTCTAAACTAGAGGTCCATTTCAAAGTTAGATCCAAAAATTTTATTTTCTGACAATCATAGGCATAAGCAAAAATCAAACCACAAGGTTTATTATTAATGTAATCGATGAAGTCTGATATGGACACCGCATCGGCGGAGCAAACAATGATCATATCATTTAATGTAGCGACCATACCAGACCACATCGAGACCAAAAGGATTGCTGTCAGTGAATAGAAAACATTCCTCCCATCATGCTACATATAAGTTTGTGAGTGATGGGGAAAATTTTGGCACCATCGCTGTGCCTGTTTTCTGTAAATAGTAGCATTCATGGAACATGAAATCGTTGGATGAAAGTAGGCATTCTATAGCCATAATGGTAATATTTTTTAAATCATACCTATTTAGATGATATGGGACGGTCTTTATCCATACATAGTCACTCCGACCTTTTGATATTTTGTACAGAGGATAACACATGCTTGGTATCCCGGAGAAACCCATAGCAACATGTTGTAGTAAAGAGTCTACCCACTCACTGAGTTTCTTATTCAAGGAGCCGATACCTACCACAATAGGTCTCATAGGTGGCAGGAAATTGCCCTTGTGGATCTTGGGCAAAGAATGAAAAATGGGGATAACTGGCTTCTCCATAAAAATGTAATCACATTCCTTCTGATTCATAACTCCCAAATTGAGAGCCTCCTGTAGAAATACACAGAGACGTTCTGAAAAAAATCATAGTCGGGTTAATACTAGATCTCTCATAAGTTTTATGGTCCGACAATAATTCCTCATTCAGCCTGATGTAAAGAGCTGTATCCAGGACCACATCAGACCCACCTTATCAGCTGATTTAATAGTTAATTATTGATTGTTTTTCAAAGAGAAAATAGCTTTGTGTTCCCTTTTGGATAGAATATCAACAGATTTGTTATCCACCATAATATGTAGATAAACCAAATCGTTTTGGGCCAATTCTTGAAACCTATCTAAAACGGGAGGTTTAATATGAATAGATAGGAGGGATTATGAACAGAAAAGTCTGTGGCCCCGGATACAGCTTCACACACAAAGTCAGAGGGGACTCTTCCTGCAAATCTTGTAAAACATTAGTGTGTATACAATCTTGAAATTAAACAAAATGTCATATCATTATTAAAGTGCAAACCCTGACTCATGGAATCATCCAAGGATACAATACATAGTGTCCAAATATTTACCAGTCCTTTTTCAGGATAAAAGCTTGCGCCACATCCTGGAGCTGGGATGCAAATTTTCCTCCCGTAAATCGTCTATCTTAGGTACTGTGCTTTCCTGTAGTTTAATTTATATTCCACAAGACAAAACACAGGGCATTCAGCTAAAGGTGTTTTTTTTTTCGGTGTGGAGCAATTGTTTGTATGTGCTGCAATTGTGTACATCAAATTAAACATGTCAGTTCAGCAATTGATGGAACTACACATAAAATGAAACAATTCATTAATTGTAACACATGACATGTAGTATATCAGATAAATTGTACTCTTTGCAATCTCTTACGTTGGGTGCACGAGTCGCCCACTTAAAGCCAGAATTAAAGAACATCTTAATGGAGCTACTAATCCCGAGGTAAGAAATCCTTCTAATGCACCTAGACACTTTTTTCACATGCATCAGGGGAATACTAGCAGCTTCCAGTTTTCAGGGATTGAGGGGGTTAATAAACCAGAGCGAGGTGGTGACCATAGGAGAGCTCTATTGAATCGTGAGGGATAATGGATTCTCATGTTAAATACTATAGTCCCCAATGGTCTTAACTTAAGAAATGATCTTATTATGAACTATTGAATATTTTTGTATACATTTTGTAACTATTTTGAGATATAACAAATGTGATGTTTCACATGTTTTTTTTTTACCCCTCTATGTGTTATGGCCGGAAGGAGGTGAAGGGAACAAGTGAGCCCTAATCTACCCACCGCCCTGTCCCTGCCTACTTTCAACGACCCGCCCTAGGCGATGGGGTACAACTTGGCGGCGGTCCCTACGCTGACTAAGTGCAAGGGGATACAAACAGGGAACAAGCAAGGGAAGGGGCAGTAGCCCACGGAACACCGTGAGGAAACGGAGTGGTGAACGAGCCAGTCAGGATCAGGATGTAATGGAGTATACAAACGCAGAGCACGGAGCAGGAAGCAAGCCGGGGGCAGAGCGAAGCAGGATAAGCGGGAACTGAAGCAAGGCAGAAGCACGGCAGAAGCAGGCTGGAGCAAGGCAGCAGTGGGGCCAGGAAACCCAGAAGAATCACAAGCAATGAGGAAGAGAAAACGGCAGGTATAAATGGACAGGGGGTGGAGCTAACTCCGACTGACCAGGCCGCGATAGGCTCTCCCACTCCTGAGCCTGCCACCCTGATTGGTGGGAGCCGGTGTCAGTCTAAGAGGTCTGGCCTCAGGTGTCGACTGATTAATCCTGGGAGTATCCACAGACGTAGTGCCTGGCAGATCCTTTACACTATGATTGTGTGCACCTGATTGTAGTGGGCTGTACTTTTCCTGGCCCCTATTTCCGCCACACACTTCCATTTCCTCCCCTATCTATGAGTAATGGCTCTTGACAGCTAGAAACGCGACAGAGGGGACGGACACTTTATGTAAATTGTCCATTTTGCCTGTTTTTACCCGCTGGCTATTTTAATAAAGAAAAATACTTTTATATTCCACAAGGAGTTCTGATCCATTTCCTCTTGAAATCTGTGCCAGTGGCGTGGAGATCACTGTTTGTTTCGTGCACCTGGGGAGGTGAGCTGACATTCCCACATCTATTTGCTATTGCTGCTTTTAAGGCCACATTCAGACGAGCATGTCCGATTTGCATGCGCAGCATTTTTCCTACGTTTCATGTCCGTGTTGGGATCAGTGTGCTTTGCATGTGGCATGCGTTTTTCACGTCCGTCCAAGCACTTCTTTTTTCGCGTATGTCTGAATAGCCCCATTGAAATGAATGGGTCCGTGTGCTGTGAGTTATTTCAACGCACAGCACACGGATGAGTATGCTCGTTTGAATGACCCTTAATGAGCAGTTACTGCACATGGTGAGAAAATCTTCATGGTCAGGGGAAAAAAAGAGCTAAATTAATTTCACTACAGCCCCCGCATGTACCCTCCGTATAGACCACTAATTCTCAGTTCTTGAAAACATTGCTTACTGTTCCTAACAATAAGAAAGTGTGTTCCTCTAGTTCTGGTTTGTGCTGCTGAAAATAGCACATTGTTTTCTTACAATCACGCTGAACACTTGGCATTTCTAAGCTTTCTAATGCCGTGGAAATATGCCGTATTTTAAAGCTTGATGTAACAGAAAGATTAAGGATGCTATTTCAGTTTCTTCCATGGATTACATTATTCTGTTTTACAACTAAACATCTTCAGAATAACAACTACTTTTAAAAACTATTTACTGATTTATTCATTATGGATAGACTTATTTAAAGAACAAGACCATTCCTCTCCTGTGAAGGTTTAAACAATTATATTCAGTCATTTCCTAATTATATGTGGGGATTTTTTTTTCTTTTTTCTTTTTTTGTTATTTAATACATTTATAATTAAATGCTTTGGTATATGGAATTAAAAAATAAATAGGAAAATGTGTTGTCTCACCACAGACATTTTTAGTGGAAAATGCTCTTTAATCACAATTCAGTTCTGTCTGTCTTGTCTTTTTGACTGTAGCCAATTAATTGTGCAAGTAAAAAAGTGTGAAAATTTCCCCAACTTGTAAGATATTACCTGGCATGGTAGCTCTTTTTCAGGGTTCCACCACTGGGGTCCTAATACCTCTTTCAGCAGCCATGATGAACTACCTGATCCCCGCTCTCTCTGCATTGTAAGTAAGAATCTGGAAAAGTATCAAGAATCGTGAGAAAGCAGGGAAGCCCAACAATGGAACTCCGAAAGAAGCAACTGCGCAAGGTAATACTGTAGGGGTGGGGAAGGGAGAGCCCCAAGTTCAGGCAAAATCATAAATTTAATAATTTTTTTTTTTTAAATCAATGTTAACAGTCTTCCTTTAGAACATCATTGCTGGCCAGATTTCATGGCGGAAGCAAGTGGACACCTTCTTACCTTTTATAAGAAAGTATTCCATATCTTATAAATAGGCTGTTACAATGTTTACAAAGTCACAAGGTGATTGGAATTAAAGAATACCTCCAGTCCCCCACCCAATCATACTCAAAGTGCCAGGAAGCAGAGATGAGAGCTGCTGTATGTAGGGTCCTTTGAGAGGAGAGCTACAGGTAGTCACCAGTTATTTTGCTTAACTACAAAATAATAGCAGATATGCAGAATTAAAAAAAAGGAATTGCTGATTTTGTTAGATAAAGTAATATTTAATTGACTACTTTTTTCTACATCTACTTTAAAGGCATCTTATTTTTTATTGTGACCTCTTAAAGGGCCAGCGCAAGCACCACTATATCCATCCCCTGGCCTATTCCTGTCCACTTTGTCCTACATAAGGCTGTCCTGTCCTACTTCCTGCGCCTGAGCGTTGTAGTGTCTACCCATGTTCATTATTGCAAATGGTCCCTTAGTTGTATCCTGTAGCCTGTGTTCCCATATCCTTTATCCACAGTAATTGTGTTTGTTCCTGAGAGAAGTCTAGTGTTAGAGTCGAGTTCATATTCTGTGCCACGTGTCATCTGCCACGTCAGGTGTCATCTGCCATGCCAAGTGTCATCGGTGCTAAGTGCCAAAGCCACGTGTCTGTCATAACTTCTATACAGATACTCTAGTTCTAAAGACTTTCATTGACTGTAGTTTGGCCAGCTGCTACTCCGCTACGGCGAAGCGGCCTAGTGGGTCCACATACCCCACAACCATGATGTCACGGTCGCCGGGTATGTGGACCCACTAGGCCGCTCCGCCGTAGCGGAGAGGCAGCTGACCAGGTCACAGTCTATATGAAAGTCAATAGTAGATAGTTCCGCTTGGGTACCTGAACTAGTCCAGATGGTGGCTGTGGCTTCAGCATGGATGGAGGCCGGTGCAGCAGTTAGCGCCAGACATGGCGGGCAGTATCCGATGTAGCAGAAGACACTGGACGTGGCAGAAGACACTGGATGTGGCAGGAGACACTGGACGTGGCAAATGACAGCAAGTGCAGTAGACAAGACTACACTGGTAGGCACAGGAACAAGAACAATACAGGATACAGGAACAGGTAACAGGGCACAAGTAACAACTGGAATGGGAAAGACTAAGGGACCATTTGCAAGACAGACTGGAATAAACTAACAATGCTCAGGCAGGGATCAGAAGGGCTGGGGCCTTCTTATAAGCCAGGAAATTGCAGCGGAACTTGCCTGGAATAATGAGGCATTGGTTTCTACTTTCTGGCAAAGACTTTCTCCCCATATCAAGGACGAGCTGATGGCTTGTGACCTCCCATCCAACCTGGATGCCTTTATTCTGTTGGAAACTCGAATCGACATGAGAATCCAGGAACGTTTCCAGGAGGTCCGCCGGGAGAAAAGGGCCTATAGACTGGCTCCTAAGTTCTAGATACATCTACTGCCTTCTTCAGTTGTTCCCCCTGGAGAGCCCACGCAGGTGAACAGACTCAAATTGTCCAATTAGGAGAAACAGCGCAAACGCTCTGCAGGACTATGTCTGTATTGCGGCCACAAAGGTCACTCTCATGAGGAATCACACTCTGTCTCTGCTTATGTGGACTCCGGAGTGGCTGCAAATTTTATTCAGCAGGACCTAGTAGATCGTCTCCATCTGGCCACGGATCCTCTGGAGAGACCTCTGGCTCTCGCATCTGTGAATTGGCAACCACTGCCCGATCCTATTCTGTCCATTACTAAACCTCTGAGGCTACGGGTCGGAATCCTCCACTCGTAACATATTACCTTCTACGTCTTGCCAAAAGCTATCAATCCTATTCTACTGGGCCTGCCTTGGCTTGGTGTACATGCTCCAGTTCTTGACTGGATTTCCAGAGAGGTCCTCCAATGGGGACCCAATTGTCTTCACCACTGCTTGCCACTGGTTCATTCTATTCTGCCTCCACTGCCTCAGTCACCATCTTGACTACCTCCACATTATGCCAGTTTTGCAGACATCTTTAGCAAAAAGGAGGCAGAAGTTCTTCCTCCAAATCGTCCCTACGATTGTCCTGTTGAAATGCTCCCTGAAGGCTCACCCCCTCATGGACGGGTCTATCCTCTCTCCTTACACGTAACCCAGGACACTTCGGCCTGAGTTACAGGTAAGAACCCTGAGAGAGGCTTCATTATAAAGTCCACTCTTCTTCATCAAGAAAAAAGATGGATCACTTCGATCATGTATCGATTACCGAGGTTTAAGCTAAATCATGGTTAAAACCAAGTACCTATTGCCGCTAATCTCAGAGCTCTTCGATGGAATTCGTGGAATCCAGATTTTCACAAAGCTGGATCTACGTGGGGCTTATAACCTGATCCAGATCCATCAAGGTCACAAATTGAAGACCGCATTCAACACCCGAGATGGTCACTATGAGTACCTTGTGATGCCCTTTGGTCTGTGTAACGCTCCAGTTGTGTTTCAGGAGTTAGTGAATGACATATTCTGGGATCTACTGTATGTCTGTGTGGTGTGGTGGTATATTTTGACGACATCCTGATCTTCTCACCAGATCTGACGACGCATCGGAAGCATGTCCGCCAAGTCCTGTCGCGGTTAAAGGGGAATTGCCTATACACATAACTCAAGCAGTGCATGTTCGAGAGGGAACTATTTGCCCTTCCTGGGCTGCATTGTCTCCAATCATAGACTCGAGATGGATCTAGAGAAGGTGAATTCCATCTTATAGTGTAGCCATGTCCAGAGGGTCTTCGGGCTATACAGCTATTTCTGTGATTCGGAAATGTTTACCGGCAGTTTATCCCAAACTTCTCATCTCTGACTGCTCCAATCTCTGCTCTCACTAAGATGGGGGTGAACGCCAAGGTTTGGACTCCGGAGTCAGCATCTACCTGCCTCAAGAATGCCTTCACTTCAGCCTCAGTTCTTCACCATCCTGACGTGTCTCTACAGTTCTCACTGGAGGTTGATGCTTCTTCCGTTGGTGCTGGAGCACTTCTGTTTCAAAGAAACTCCTTGGGTAAGGCAGTGGTTTGTGGCTTCTTCTCCAAACTGTTCTCTCCTGCAGAGCTCAACTACTCCATTGGGGATCAGGAGTTACTGGTGATCAAGTTGGCCTTGGAGGAATGGAGACATCTGCTGGAGAGCGCTATTCATCTCATCATCATCTATTTTGACCACAAGAATCTCACGTACCTATAGTCTGCACAACTATTAAATCCACGCCAAGCCAGATGGTCATTGTTTTTCGCCCGATTCCAGTTCTTGCTCCAATTCCGCTCTGGAAAAAAAAGTTGTGAAGCCCGATGCCATATCTCGGTCATTTGAGACGTATGACTCTGAGGAGGCTCCCCTATATATCATAGACCCTTCCAGGATTATTTCCGTTAACCCTCTGCAAATAAGAGACATTCCCCCTGGAAATACTTTTGTTCGTCCTGCAGACAGGAAGATGATTCTCTGGGGACACAATTCCAAACTGGCTGGGCACTCTGGTGTCCATAAGACATGGGATTTTATCTCTCATCACTACTGGTGGGCCACGCTGCCTAGAGATGTTGTGAACTATGTTGCCTCTTGTACCAATTGCGCCCAAGACAAGTCCTATCATTCCAAGCCTGCTGGTCTGCTCCAACCTCTGCCCGTTCCTGATGGACCTTGGCAACACATTGCCATGGATTTTATCACCGACCTTCCTCCTTCTGCAGGTTGCATTACTGTCTTGGTCGTAGTGGATCGCTTCTCTAAGATGGCAAATCTCATCTCACTAACTGGTCTTCCCTCTGCTCCTCATCTGGCAAATTTCCCTCTGCTCCTTCCTTGGAACGAGTTGTTCTACAACAACCACACAAGTGAATCTACTGCTTCTTCCCCTTTCTTCATTGTATACAACCAACATCCACGTGTTCCTCTTCCTGTGCATGCTACATCTCAAGTACCTGCAGCTAAATCTTCATTTGGAGACTTTCTTCATATCTGGCAGCAAACCAAGTCCTCTATCCTACAGTCGGTAGACCACATGAAGAGAAATGCTGATAGAAAAAGCCCTCCTCAGTTTCTTACCGGAGCCAAAGTCTGGTTATCATCAAAAGAATATTTGTTTGAAAATCCCCTCTTACAAATTTTCCCCCAGATTTTGTGGTCCTTTTGAAGTTCTCCAACAGATTAATCCTCTGTCATATAAGCTACAGCTGCCTCCGACTCTCAAGATTCCCAACTCCTTCCATGTGTCCCTCCTAAAGCCCGTGGTCGTGAATCGCGACAGCAAATATCGTGGCCCTGTAATTTCTCTGTAATAAGAAGGTAGGAGGAAAAACCTTCTACCCTATTGACTGGAAGAGGTTTGGTCCTGAGGAGAGATCATGGAACCTAAAGAGAACATTGATGCTCCTGCACTCATCAAGAGGTTCCTTCTTCATTCTGGTCCTAAGAAGAGGGGGCAAAAAAGGGGGTTGCTGTAGTGCTGGTGGCCGCCGTTCGCCGCCATGCGGCTACACCTAGCGGCCGCCAGCATCTATTATCTTTGTAAAGGGTGTCCTGCTCCTCCTTCCCGGGGATGGCGACATGTACTGCTCCCGTCTGTGCCTCGCTCCCGTCTGTGCGCCCTGGTTAAAGGGCCAATGCATGCACCATTATATCCCTCCCTAGCCTATCCCTGTGCACTCTGTCCTACATAATCCATCCTGCCCTTCTTCCTGTGCCTGAGCGTTGTTGTGTCTACCCATATTCGTTATTGCAAATGGTCCCTTAGTTGTATCCAATATTCTCGTATCCTGTATCCCGTATTCCGTATCCAGTAGTTTGTGTTCGTTCTTGAGCGAAGTCTAGTGCTGGAGTTGAGTTCATCCTCTGTGCCACGTGTTATCTGCCACACCAAGTGTCATCTGCCATGCCAAGTGTCATCTGTGCCGAGGTGTCTGCTATGCCACATGTCTGTCAGAACTTCTATACAGGTACTCTAGTTCTAAAGACTTTTATTGACTGTAGTTTGGCCAGCAGCTACTCCGTTATGTGGAGTAGCCCAGTGGATCCACTTTCCTGGTTGATGTTACAGAGATGTTAGCCAACAGATATCTAATGTGACCAGCATTTAACAATGAGATGTTAGTGGATTGTAGATAAAAATTATGGGTAGCACAGTGGATCAGTGGTTAGTGTCACAGCGCGGGGTGTGGACCCACTGGGCTATACCGCATAGCAGGATAGCAGCTGGCCAAATAGGTACAATGCAATGTCTATAGTTCAGAAAGGATACCTGAGGCAATGTAGACAGTAGCGGTAGATTCAGGCTAAGATGAGACTCCGACAGTAGACAGGCACCCGGCGGGGTGCGACACAATAGATGCAGCGGAGTGACAACACGACTCTAACTCCTGAAGGCACAGAGGCACGGTAGCACGGGATACAGGGTACAGGTAGCAGGAACGGAACTGGAAAACACTAGGAGACCATTTGCAAAGACAAACTAAAGGTAACACAACAACGCTCAGGTAAGGATCGAGAGGGCAGAGCCCCTTTTATAGTCCCTAAGCATTCTGGGCTAATTGCAGAAGCTATTAGAAATATTGGGCCTGTATGACAATGACCGAAAAGGAGTAAAACGGCAGAGTGTGAATAGACGTCTGGAGAATATGGTGGAAATTTGGGATTAGACGGGAAGCTGTGTGACGACAACACAGCTAGGGTGTGGCCTTGGATAGCAAGAGAACTGCTTAAGGAGATAGTTTGTGCAAAGGAGATATTGTTTAACTGTTTGCAACATTTAAGTTTCAGTGCCACTTAAAGTGTAATAACCATAAAGATTGCTGTGCCTGTAACGGCTAATATCGCGGACTGCCGCCCCTCAACGTCTGACGGCCTTGACCGCGGCCTCCTGGCCTCCTGCCAGCGTTTAGTTCCTTGGAGACGCCAGCTCGTACGGCCGTCCTGACCTGGACTGTGTGCTAAAGTGCGCGCATACTATAAGTTCCCTAACCAACCCCAATATCACCCTGGACTATAAAAAGCGCTCTGCCCTTCCACTCCTTGCCTGAGCTCATTGTTGTCTACCAATGTTCGTATTGCAAATGGCCTCATAGTTGTATCTTGCTCCCAGTGTTCCCGTATCCTGCTTCCTGTATCCTGTATCCTGTTGCTGTGTTGTTTCCTGTACCTAAGCCTTTAGTTGGAGTCGTATGTATCCTCTGCCACGTCTGGTGTCATCCGCCACATATGGTATCATCTGTCACGTCTGTTGTCATCTACCACGTCTGGTATCATCCGCCACGTCTGGCATCATCTGCCACACCAAACTCCATCCGTGCCAAAGCCTCTGCTACTGTCTGGACTCTTAAAGGTACTCTTGTGCTAAAGACTTTGCATAGACTTTATATGGACTGTTATTTGGCCAGCTGCCACTCCGCTACGGCGGAGCAGCCTAGTGGGTCCACATACCCCTAGATTGTGACAGTGCCTCTTGAAGGAAATATTTAATAGGAAAATGACCTTTTGTTTGAAAAAAGCTTTAAGAAATTTTAGTGATTTGTTTCATTTTCTATAGGAGAAAAAATAGAGTCAAGATCCAGCGCTGAGTGTGAGTAAAAAGGAACTCCTGTTCCAATTTTATTGGTATAACAAATTAAAATAACTAAATAGGATAGTTCTGCAGTGTAACAGAGTACAGAGATGAGTGGTGGGTAGAGGATCAAAATTTGCCTTATTTAATTGTGCCTACGCGTTTCTGACACGTCTTGTGTCCTTATCTATGGCATGCATGGATACTCTGTGTTCACTCCTGACTTTTATTTCCGGTACTGTGTCTTCAAAGGGAAGATTACTCATCAGCTGTGTGCCTAGGGGTCAAAGAGTCAAGATAGCCGGTAAGTATACTAACAATTATTTTTGGTTTGTTGTGAGTAACTGTAAGGATTGAATGGTGTGAGGTTTAGTGACAACGAAAAAATTGGTAGTAGTATTTTTACAAACGAAATTAGTCTCAAATGTTTGAATTAAATCATTCCTTCACAAATTGTGATTTGCTTGTGTAAAATGATGATTGTGAATGGAGCATAATTGTAATTAGATCCAGGAACATAATATTTTTTTTTTGGGGGGGGGGGGTGAAATTAGGGAGGAATTTTAACTCCATATATTTTATGGTTACGGCGGATTGTTTTATATGTATTAATATTGGTTATTAATATGAAAATTTATAATTTACTGCAAGAGAAACTCAGGATGTGAAGTCAGAGTGCATGCAAGAAATAGGCTAGAGAAATTGACAACTAAGCCCACCTGGCTACAACACAAAGGTTTTTTCTAACGTGGTTCACACCCCTGTAAGACATGCTTTTTTGGCCAGCCTACCAAAACCTTTGAAGATTCAGAAGGGGCTAACACCTTCCCAATTAAATCCTATATCAACTGCAACAGTGACCATGTCACATATATCATTGAATGCACAGAGTGCAACCTTAAAGGAATAGTGTCACGAAAAAACATTTTTTAACATCAGTTTGATTTTAGTCTTTTATTAAAAACTTTTATATTTATTTGTGTGTTTGTGTTTTACTTTTTTTTATTTTTACACTTTTTCTTCCCTATGGGGGCTGCCATTTTTGACTCCATTTCTGTATGTGTATGTGTCTGCATGCGCCGCTCCCACACAGTCCAAGTTGAACTGCGCGCCGTTCGGCGCCATTTTCCTGTGGACCGGAAGTCGCGGCCGGACAGTAAGATTACTACTTCCGGTCGCGGCTTCCGGACTTGTGCACTTGGAGCAGCGGCAGCAGACGGAGCGGACGGACCGGAGGGAGCGGCGGCGACAGGAGCAGGTAAGTGATTTCTATGTATGTTCGTGTTTCAGTGTGTTTACTACTGTATGTTAACCTTCTACACTGTGTGTTAGCTCAAAAAATGGCGACACACAGTGTAGGAGGTTAGACCATTCAATCCCCTCGTTTCTCCCGGCACTAGCCAGGATAAAGGAGGGGGGGATTCTGAGAGCTCACTAGAGTGAGGGATTTTTTCCCAATTTTGCAGCATAAAGCAATGTGGTTGCTTTACCACATGCAATGCTGCAATTTTGGGAATAGCTCCATCTAGTGACCAGTGCTGGGAAATATTATACATTAGAATCTAATTTATAATATTTCCTGACTCGTGAAAAAAATAAAAAAAATTAGAACAATGTTTAATCACCTACACACTAATTGTTTAACTAAAAAAAATAAATACATTTTTTGCTAACAACACATTCCCTTTAAGTATGTTAGCTGCACAACTAGGAAACTAAAAACCAGAGTCCTGGAGCATCTAGGATACATCAGGAATCCAAACATTATTAATATTTCGAATGCGGCCAGGCATTTTATCACAAATGATAATCGGTCCATCAAAACATTTAAAATATACGCCATTGAAAAAGTGATATGTTCCATACGAGGTGGAAACAAAAAACAATTATTATTAGGACTTAATCTAAGACGGGAACTCATGTTCCACTATTAAAAAATTCATCCACTTTATTCTTTCTCATTCCCCATATTCTTACACTAGACCTAGATATTTAAAACTATTCAAATATATAGATTATAATTCATAGCTTTGGAAATGTCTATTGTAATTAACGTTTGTCACTCACTAATGCCCACACGCCTGTCTTCAATTATATATTTATTATACGATACACACTAATTCGTTTCAATTCTGACATATTTTGGCTAGCCAACTTTATGCAAATTAACATCCTCAAATGTATCTATACATATGTTTCACTATCCATTGTATACACAGCCTTAATACCATACGCAAACAGAGGTTCAACAGGCAGTACGTTTTCATGTTTATACTGTAGATCATAATTTACTATTTATATTACGAAAAACCACTCAAAGTAATATTTGTCACTCCATATCATGTCTATAAATATAATATTGTACTGTTTATCTAGTATTTGAGACACATTTGTTCATGAATTTTATATCCTTTTATTGTCCGTTCCTGGAGGCTAATAACCATTGTCTCCACAACATACTTTGTTTTTAATTCCATTTTAATTCTGTGTTTTACTTCTATTTTTTGACAATTTCTCTAGCCTATTTCTTGCATGCACTCTGACTTCACATCCTGAGTTTCTCTTGTGTTAAATTATTAATTTTCATATTAATAACCAATATTAATACATATAAAACAATCCGCCGCAACCATAAAATATATGGAGTTAAAATTCCTCCCTAATTCCACCCCGCTCAAAAAAAATTTTTTATTATGTTCCTGGATCTAATTACAATTATGCTCCATTCACAGTCATCATTTTACACCAGCAAATCACAATTTGTGAAGGAATGATTTAATTTGAGCATTTGAAAAGAATTTTGTTTGTAAAAATACTACTACCAAATTTTTCGTTGTCACTAAACCTCACACCATTCAATTCTTACAGTTACTCCCAATAAACCAAAAACAATTGTTAGTATACTTACCGGCTATCTTGACTCTTTGACCCCTAGGGACACAGCTGATGAGTAATCTTCCCTTTGAAGACACAGTACCGGAAATAAAAGTCAGGAGTGAACACAGAGTATCCATGCATGCCATGAATGAGGACACAAGACGTGTCAGAAACACGTAGGCACAATTAAATAAGGCAAATTTTGATCCTCTACCCTCCACTCATCTCTGTACTCTGTTACACTGCAGAACTATCCTATTTAGTTCTTTTAATTTGTTATACCAATAAAATTGGAACAGGAGTTCCTTTTTACTCACACTCAGCGCTGGATCTTGGCTCTATTTTTTCTCCTGTTGTTCGCCGCTGGCCGTGTGGGAATCCGGGCGCTATCTGTCCCCAGACACAACAAATGGTGAGCTGGAGGATTTCCTCCCCCCCTCTTCCCTACTCATAATTTCATTTTCTATGTCATTATTTATATAGAAAAATAATCCTAAATTCTTGCAGTTTTTACACTGGCCTCTAAGCTTCACAATAAACTTAGGGTCCTTTTACATCGGCCAATTATCGGGCAAACGAGCGTTCACAAAATGCTCCTTCCCAATAATTGTCCTGTGTAAACAGGAAAACAATCAACCAATGAACGAGCAAACGCTCGTTCATCGGCTGATTGTATCGTTTTGGCAGCATAAAATATTATAGTTGTCGACAGTGCATCTCCCTGTGTAAACGAAGATGCGCTGCTGACATGATAGAAATGTATGGGGACGAGCGATCGTAGTAACAAGCGCTCGTCCCCATCCTAGCTCTAAGGAGCAAACAAGCACCTATCAACAAGCTATCTTGTTGATCGACACTCGTTTACACTAACCTACTCGGGCCGTGTAATAGGACCTTCACACTTTCTGATCTGTGGAGAACGCATCGCAGCTGTCATCATCTTATCATCACAGGCATGATTACAATGACAGGTAATTCCTCCATATAGATAACACAGGATCCAGTATGAAAATAGTTGGAGGACACAGCTTCCCTCCTATACCTTCCTGCACAATGTCCTATGCACAGGTCACAGAGCATACCAAGTAAAATTTTTGATAGAAGTCAATGGGTCAGCTCCAGACTATTGTTTCCAATGGCCCATGTGGCTGTTGTAAAGCAAATCTCTAAATGCTGTTAACAGCAGCTCAGGAAAGATGGCTTCCCCTATAATCATGTAAATAAAATAGAATTAAAAAAATCTACAGCTTAAAATCAAGTGAAAAAGCATGTCTGCTCAGTTGGCACTTCTAAATTTCACCGACACACATTTAGCGGTGATTCATAGATATTGCAGCCTTTTCTCCCATTGAAGCGAATGGTAGAAAAGGCTGGAGTACCTCTAAATACTTGTCACACTGGGCAAGAAGAAATGAAGGGAAAGCAGTGCTCGTATGAGCGCTGCGGCCTTTTCAAAACAGCTGATCGGCGGGGGTCCTGGGAGTTGGACCCCAACCCATCAGGTATTGATGGCCTATCCTGAGGATAAGCCATCAATTTTTAGTGGCTGGAAAACTCCTTTAAGCTAAAATGTAAATTTTTTTAGTTAGAAAATGAATTTATATTTTTGACCCATATTTATGAAACACAATTTTCTTAAATTTCTTAGATTTATTTAATTAAACATACAAAGTAGAGCATTGTCTTTACAAATATTATTGTTTCAGCTATAGACATAATTTTATATATGTTTACCAGAAGGGTAAAATAAAATATTTGCCTATGAAAAAAAAAAGTATGTCAAGTATTATTATTTTAGAAAATTGGAAACACATTAGATGCATGATATTAGACACTCAATTACACTTCTTTCATGTGCTAAATTACAGCTCAGTTTCAGGAAGTCTCCAGTTACCTCTTTAACCACATGCAAACAAACTTTTCCTACGGATCTTTGCAGCTCCTCTAGGGATATCTTGTCATATTCAGTTTGTATTTCTTTGACTATTGAGGTCAATTTGTTTGACAACCATCCTTACCATTTTATTGAAGCAGAGTTTCCCTTGCTGTGGATTTACATATTCATAATATAAATCATTTGTGCAAAGTGTAAAATATTTTTTTTTATGATAACTATGTTATTTTTTTCCCAGGCCTTACAGGAGCATAAATGAAATATAATGGCTTATTTGTGTGCTGAAAGCCTAATGGCAGCAAATTGTTTTGCAAAAACATCTCCATGATGGAGAATGAGCAGTCACAAATAAATATGCACTTCTAAATATGATGAATATATGTAACAGTATCAAATTTTCAGTGCATTGAACAGGTAAAGCAATAAAAACATTCCGCTAAATTGGCATTTTATATTGAAATTCATTAAGAAGTAACAACAAGAAGGTTTCCAAATTATTATTCCAAATTACTAGAGAGCTAAAAAAAAATATTTCCAAGTATCTTTAATGAAGTGTTCGAGCCAGAAAGAAAATTATTACTTTCAAATGAATTTGATTCACTGTTAAAAATCCTTAAATGAAAAATGTTGCCTTGGAAATAAGGGTAAATAGTCTTTTGATAAGAAAATCGACACCATGCCGTCTTTATGGTGGCAGGATCCTCTAATGATGATTTAATTTTCTTCTGGTTTCTACTTTGATGCTGAGGAGATTGCTTGTGGGTAGCAGATGGTTAGCTGGTAAATCAAGATTTAAATTATAGTCTAATAATGCTTTTAATAATCTTGATGCTAGCGATTAGCCTGTGCAATCATTCATGACAATATAGTCACCTTTTAACCTTCCCCATAACTCCTCTCTCTTTTGCACCATCACAATCAAATCAATTACTGAACCTTTAATAGTAAATTAATTTAAAGTATTCAGCTTAGCGGCAGACAAATGGCTCATTATAGTGGGATATTTCATGTAGAATCACAAGCTAAATATTTTTATTAGACATTTCAAACAATTATTCTTATCATAAATTGTGCTTTATTGAAACTAGCTAAATAAGTAGAAGGGCACATGCACATGGTAGAGCCACGTGCATGGAGCCTGTACGGTGGCATGGAGCCTGTAGTCGCTATCGTTCTGTACTACAAAGCTGTAGACACTTTGTGTGCCATCGTATGCTGCCTCTGTACAGTGATATATTGCATATATATTCTCTCCTAGAAGCAGTCGAGAATACTAATATAATATTGCATACGATGGCGCATGCCACAGTTTGTTTTCTGTTGGATTCCATATGAATCCAACAGAAAATATTCTCTGCATGCTTCTATATGAAATCGGAGGCATACTCAACTACAAGTGTGGCCCCATACACTTCTCATATTCCGAACATTAGCATATTTATTAGTAATGTATATATTTTTTTTTTTGTTAACATATGCCAATGTGTTTCCATTTTTTGACCTTAAAAATTGAAGTATACAGTTCAAAATGTGGTGTAAAAGGCTGACTTGTTTCGCACCAGGTCTACTTTATTTTAATATAAAATAAAAAAGGCATACATTGTAAAAAGTATACATATTTATAGCTTATGTGTGGGCATGAAAAGAATATTTTGTTTTACTTATCCAAAAGGTCTTACTCCTATCCCCTTCTTTGAAAAAAGTAAAGTGTTCATGACGTATTCTATATAAATAATATGGCCATACTTTTGACATACATTTACCCCATAGACAACTTTACAATACTTCAGGAATACTCTTCTATATGTTGTTTTTAAAGAAAAGTTTCCAAAAAGTGTACGGAAAGACATGGTGTGAAAGGGACCTAGCGTTCTGCTCACACTGGCATCATAGTTTTGTAACATCAGATTTCCATCCCCCTGATTGGCACAATGGCAAAGTTTGCTGCTCAGAGAAAAAAATAAATGCTTTAGACCCATTATAAGTCAAAGGTTTTGGTCAGGAACTATGAGGATTTGTTTCAAAATGAATGTGAATAGATTTATAATATGGATATTGCTTTGCTACTGATCTAAACTGATTGAAAAACTAAGAAATTGGCATAAGTATCCATCCGTCATTTCAATCATTCAACCATAGACCTTAAAGATTAAAAAAAGATTCCCACATAAATTAATAGGATCCCTCATATTTTTTTGTACTCCAGCATCAATAAGGCCCCGTGCACAAGCATTGACAATTTATAGTTCATGCATGTGAATAGAGTTCCCGAAAAATCTCATCACATGCAATGGAAAATGAACCTGTGACTTATTTCTGTCAATTTCGTACAGAAAGTCTGAGGGTTAGCCTCATTGAATGAGCACATCCGTGGCACATCCATGGCAAAAATGCCTCCGATTTCTGTCGCGTATCACATAGGAATTAGTGTCGGATTTGCAATATGCAAATCAGACAAGTGTGAATAGCCTAATAGAGCAAAATAACCTGTCCAATGTATACTGTAAAGCCATACATTGGATTCAGATGGCCATTTTCTGAATGACTTGTCGTTAATGGTCGATCGGTGAGAGTTGCTGTTTTGGACAACAACGCCATAATTTAAAAAGACAAATTGCCGACCAATTTCTGCCATGATATGTAGCCTGGTCTGGGTTTCTATTGATGGGCTGCAGAGTTGTTTGGCATTTACTTCTATTTTACAAAGTTCTTATAGTCTGCGTCAGGTCAATAATAGTGGATTTTGATTTTGTCATAAACTGAATTCCCCCTCACACTTATATAAAATGTCATGTAAAAGTCAACATCAACAGCTCTACTGAACTGCTTAATAAACAGAAAATTATATTAATCAGACTGAATTGCAATTATCTTCAGAATTATGTGACTGCTTATCAATTACTTTAAGATTCAAACGCTTCATAATTAACATTCTCTCCATTAACAACAACTTTGTGATAATGTGTTGGCTATTAAAAGTCATGATTTTTATGTCTCATTAACAATTAGCATAAAACTTTAATCCTTTCACCTTAAACAAGGGATTATATTATTTCGCACCAATACTTAATATGCAGAGTACTTCATCAAGTGCATACAATAGTAATGCATAAAGCATCTACAGATACTGTGATCATGTTGTTCTTTATGTTCCTAATGCTTCCATTTTTTCATCTACTTAAAGTGGTTTAATGTTAATTTTTACCTTTTTTTTTGTATTACTAAAATAAGGCTAGAGGCTGTACAGCAGTGCAGGTGTAAGAGGGTGATTTCCCAAAAATGAACTTGGATATTGATTCTCACCTTTTACACAGTAATGCACTTGAACTTTTCTTCGGTTGCTGTACGCATGTGCTTTTAATGGCTCACTGACGTTAACTGGACTGTCATGTTGCGTTGTGTCATGTTTTAACATGTTTTTGTCACCGGTATTGTACCTTCAAGATATGTTGGGATGTATACAGGTGAGCATGGTGGGCTGGCAAGTTCTCTGAATAGTTTTCCGGATGCAGTAGCTGCAAGCGTTTGTCGCTGAAAAGCCAAACCTTGTGTTTCCTGCTGAGTGGCTTCATACTGCTTTACCAGCATCTTGACCCTAACAGGACTGCTTTGCAACTTGGGTTTGCCGGGGAGGGTACTACGGACCTGGAGCAAGCACTCTGTGTGTTTCCTGCAAGTGGTTGCGGACCACTTGCGTGAAACCTGTTCTGCGGGCAAGTGTAAACGAGGAACTGAGACTGAACCTACCAAGTTAAGTGCCCTTCAAAGACTGAAACCCTAAGGCCAGGTGCCATACAGAGACTGAAACTGCCAAGCTAAGTGCCCTTCAGAGACTGTAACCACCAAGCTACAGTAAGTGCCCTTCAGAAACTGTAACCACAAAGCGAAGTGCCCTTCAAAGACTGTAACTGCCAGTTAAGTGCCCTACAGTGACTGAAACTGCCAAGTTAAATGCCCTTCAAAAATTGTAACTGCCAAGGTAAGTGCCCTACAGAGACTGTAACTGCCAAGCTAAGTGCCCTTCAGACACTGTAATCTCCAAGCTGTGTGCCAACCTGTAACCGCTACGCTAAGTACCACTGTTGCAACCATTACGCTTTGTGTCGCAGCTGGAGTAAAAGTATAATTTCTCTGATCTGTAACTGTCTCTATTACAGCGTCATGCCAGGGGTCTGTGGCCCTAGACCCCTGTGTGAGGGTCTAGGGCCACACTCACAAAAAACTGACCTTCTTACACAAGGAGGCTGTATTGCTTTGTACTAAAGGAGCCATAAGGCACCATGCACTGCTATACAAGCTCTATGCCAGTATGTATGAGCCTTAAAAAAAAAAATATTTGACTTTTAGATGTCACTAAGCTTAGTAGTGGTGTTATCATCTTATTTTTATTACAAGGTTCTACCAATTTCACGCTGGATATGTAAGTTAAAGGGGTTGTCTACCTTCTGACAACTGATGACCTATCCAGCGGATAGGTCATCAGTATGTCATCGGTGCGGGCACAGGATGTTGTGGCACATAATGCTATGTACGGTGCCCGGAAGCAGTTGGCTCCGTACATAGCATAGCGGCCGTGCTGAAGAACTGCAGATCTGCTCCTATTCACTTGCAGCTCGGTTGCAGCTCGGCCGCTATTCCGTGTCCGGAGCTAACTGCTTCCGGTTTGTACGTCCAGTGCACGGTGGCACCGGACCAGCTGATCTGTTCGTGGCCCGGGTGTCGGACCCCCACAGATCATGTACTGATGACCTATCCGGTGGATAGGTCATCAGTTGTCAGAAGCTGGAAAACTCCTTTAAGTCCTGGTCATCTCTTAACTCTGTTAACTAAACTGGAATCTTAAGGACCATCCCAAGCTAATTGATAGTTATTAGTTATTACTAAAAATGGTGCATATTTAACCTGTTCCTACCCCATGACAATAATGTATGTCATGGTCATCTGTCAGTTGCTGCACCATGTTGTACATTTTCATCATGATAATCTTGCAGGCACTACCAGTGTACCCATGAGATCAGTGGCGGGAGTGGTATTGCAATACACAGTCCTGCTCCTGGAAACCAGGACTGGAAAAACTTAGATCATGTCAGTTAACCCTGTCAGTGCTGTAATAGAGCATGGGGGGAAGCCCTCTTGTAATAGTGAAGACAGCCCATGACTATACTAAAATTCTCATTACTGTCTCTAGTAATATACTATACTTGTAGTATGCCCTAACAGGCACAATATTCTGGGATGCAGATGTATGCCATCATATTGTTAATTAAAAAGTAAAGTTAAATTGCCTATATGGGACAGAAAAAATAAAATATTAAGTTTTGTAAAAATAAATAAATAAGCAAAAAATACACAAAATGCACTTTTATTTAATTAAATACATATTTGGTATCTTCATGAGAGTAAAAAACGATATTTTTTTAAATATACTCTTCATTTAGGTCAGCAACAAATAGGGTAAAACAAAGGAAAGAAAACCTGGAGAATTTTTGCTTTTTTTTCACTTGTACCCCCAAAATAGAATGAATAAAAATGAAACGCTAAAGTTTACATACCACAAAATAGTATAAATAGAAAGTATGTGTCTCCGTACTTAATCAACAGAAGCCTCTGCTCTTAGAAAATGACAATAGATTGAGCAACTATGATTTCCTTGTTAATTGTCCCTACTAAACCTACTACCTACTTCAAGAATTGTAGCTTCACACAGGTAATATTTATGGTGAGAGTACCTATAAACATATGTAGACAAATCTGTATCCAAAAAATAACTGATAGCACAAATTTGTACCGTACAAAAATTAAATACTTTATTTAACCATGACGTAAAAGCAAGTTGGCCATCAAGACCTAAAAAATAAAAACAATTAAAAGTCAATAATGTGGTGGCAGTTAGGGGACAACAGTACATACAATAGAAATCACAGTAAAAAATAGAGCATAGTACATCATTATAAACTTCAAGGGAAGAAAGGTATATACACTCAGTAAATTACTTCTATGTAAGTGTACTTCCTAAAAAAAACAGCAGAGACCTTAGAGCCAGGGCCCTAAATCAAATATGAACCCATATGCTGCATACTGTCCCCCTAACACACAGAACTACCAAACTAAGCACCCCGATGCGCGTTTCGCCGTCAGGTTTTTCAAGGGATCCAATATTTATGGTGACTCGAAAGCTAGACCTCATAACAGGATTCTGTAACTAACAAATTTCATGAATAACTAAGACAGTGAATGCAGTTAATAAAAATGGCTGCCCAAGGCACAAAGACTGGAATAGCAGTTACATTACCTTTCCTATGGATTGGGTAAACCGGCACAAGACTAGCCACAATCACAGCAAATGTTAAAAAAAACTAGCAAGTGAGAGGGTTACAAAGATTGTAAAGGGTGGCGCAGGTCAGCAATAGCCTTGCCCTTCTGTCTGTGAATGGTGGGATGTAAGCTCCTTTAACCTCATGTTGTGGGTTCACAGCAACAGCTTCCAAATACAAATGCCAAATCTGGAATCAACTCCAGACCTTTTACCTGCTTAATTGATGATGGATTAACGAGGAAATAGCCCATGCAGCCCATTAAATAGCTTTTGAGATAATTGTCCAATTACCTTTGGTCCCTTGAAGAAGAGGCAGCTACATATTAAAGAGCTGTAATTCCTAAACCCTTCCTCAAATTAGGATGTGAATACCCTCAAATTAAAGCTGAGAGTCTGCACTTTAAGCTCATATTGATTATATAACTGTATATTTAATATGTTTTGGTAAACAGCTAAAATGCCAAAACTTGTGTCACAGGCCAAATAATTCTGGACCTAACTGTAGATAGATAGATAGATAGATAGATAGATAGATAGATAGATAGATAGATAGATAGATAGATAGATAGATAGATAGATAGATAGATAGACAAAAAGGACAGATTTATTTTATTACAAATCTATTTTCTTAATTATTTTGATCTTTATATTTAGTTGACAAAAACCTATATTACAGTATTTGAACCCCTGAGCACTTATTTTAAATAGAGCGTAAGAGGTCATCTTAACCCCTCCGAGCACCTGGGCGTAAATGCACATCCAGGTGAGCAGTAACTTTGCGCAACTGGTCGTGCAGTTACGTCCGCACTTTACCATGGGGCGCTACACCGCAGCGGCGCGGTTAACTGTGCGGGGTGTCTGCCCTGCTCTCCGTGTTGCCGATCAGCGGCCCATCGCCACTGATTTCGGCAATTAACCCCTTAGATGCGGCGGTCCATTGCGATCGCCGCATTTAAGAGGTTTAGAGCAGAACGGCTGCCCATGGTTTTCACTGCAACCAGAGGTCTGACAATGGCCTCCGGGCTGCCATGCTGGAGGCTGGTCCGCATAGGCTTCCTGTCAAAGTGACTGTCACGTCACAATGACAGTTAGATGTCTTCTAGCAGTGATCAGCGCTGCAAGTCCTCATGTCCCCTAGTGAGACAAGTAAAAAAAAGTTAAATAAAAGATAATAAAAATGTTTTAAAAAGTGTAAAAATAAAACAAAAAATGCTTTTTTTCCTATAATAAGTTTTTTATTATAGGAAAAAAATGAATACGTTAAAAAACAGTACACATATTTGGTATTACGCGTTCGTAACGACCCAAGCCATTAAACGATAAGATTATTTTTCCCGCACGTGAACACCGCAAAAAAAATAAGTAAGAAAACAATGCTAGAATCACTATTTTTGGTCAACACCTTTCCCAAAACATAGAATACAAAGGGATTAAAAAGTCGCATGTACCCCAAAATAGTACCAATAAAAACTAAAACCCGTCCCGCAAAAAACAAGCCCTTACACAGCTTTTTTGACTGAAAAATAAAAAAGTTATGGCTCTCAGAATATGGTGACACAAAAAATATTTTTTTTTATAAATAAGTGATTTTATTGCGCAAACACTGCCAAACATAAAAAAGCCTATATACATATGGTATCGACGTAATCGTATCGACCTGCAGAATAAAGTAAAATAGTCATTTATAGCTCATGGTGAATGCAGTAAAAAAAAGAACAATAAACATTGTCAGAATTGATGGTTTTTGGAATAAAAAGTGATCAAAAAATCGCATGTACCCCAAAATGGTACCAATGAAAACTACAGATTGTCCCGCAACAAATAAGCCCTCACACAGCTCCGATGAATAAAAAATAAAGAAGTTCTGGCTCTCAGAATATGGCAATGCAAAATGTGCAGAGTGTTCCAACAGCGGATAAGATTGGGCACCATTTATCAGTGCGACACTGGCCACATATCTGTGGATTATTATTTATTTACCCCATTATTATACCCTCTCATTATGCCATGATGTACTCTACACAGATTACATATGCCCCCACATTATAAACTGAAATACCAATAAAACGCCAAACAGAACTACTACCAAGCTAAATCTGCGCTCCAAAAGCCAAATGCCGCTCCCTCCCTTCTGAGCCCTACAGTGTGCCCAAGAAGCAGTTTACTTCCTCAGATATGGCATCGCCATACCCGGGAGAACCCGGTTAATATTTTATGAGGTATTTGTTTTCAGTGGCACAAACTGGGCATAACATATAGTGCACTAAAATGGTATGTCAGTGGAAAATTTAAATTTTCACTCTGCACCATCCGCTGCGCATTAACCCCTTCGAGCACCATGACTTAAAAGCATGTCGTGGTGTGGGGGGTGATGTATGGAGCGGGCTCACGCCCTGAGCCCGTGGCATACACTGCGGGTGTCAGCTGTGTATTACAGCTGACACCCGGGACAAACGGACAGGAACAGTGATCGTGATGTTACAGGAGCCTGTAAAAATGACAATATACTACAATACATTAGTATTGCAGTTTAATGCATCAGCTAGCTAGTGATTGCTGGTTCAAGTCCCCTAGGGGGACTAATAAAATGTGTAAAAACAAAAGTAAATAGTTATTATTAGTGAAAAAAATTAAATAAATATTTAAAGTCCAAAAAAAAAAAACCTTTCCCAAAATTGGTATCACTGTGTCTGTAAAAGTCTGAACTATTACAATATACCATTAATTAACTCGCACGGTGAACCTTTTCCCAAAATTGGTATCACTGTGTCTGTAAAAGTCTGAACTATTACAATATACCATTTTTTAACTCGCACGGTGAACGCTGAGAAAATGAAAGAATTTAAAGGGGTTATCCAGCTTCTGACAACTGATGACCTATCCACCGGATGAGGAGCTCAGTTGCTGTCATCCCTTCCTCGCTCGATACACGAGCGGAAGAGTGACAGCGCTGGTCAACAGCACATGCTCTATGCCCTAACATTGTTCAGAGGGATTTTTGGCCAGCTCATGTTGCAGTCCTCTCACAGCCTGTGATTTGACCGCTGTTTTACTTCCCCCGTTCGATACACGAGCGGAGAAATAGTAGCATAGTTTCACAATTTGACATAGTATGTGATGATATACAATTAGAACTCAGGGTAACTGCTCCAGAAACATATTTATTTCCATTGTCTGGAGCCTATCCATATAGTGAGGAATTAGGCCATAAATTATACGCTATTACAGTTTAGTAAGGTTGGGCATATATTAACATATAGGGTACACTTATTCCCTCCATTGCAGAACGATAGGGGTCTCTGCGATAATTTATTGCGCAGCTGTTTGTCACGGAGAGGGGTGTGGACCCACTGGGCCATACCGCGTAGTGGGGTAGCAGCTGGCCAATAAGGTACAAAACAATGTCTATAGTTCAGAACGGGTACCTGAGGCAATGTAGACAGTAGCGGAAGCACGACTTGACTTTCACAGCAGGTGGCACCGTGGATGCAGTGGAAGACACGACTTGACTTTCACAACAGGTGGCACCGTGGGTGCAGCGGAAGACATGACTTGACTTTCTCAGTAGATACGATAGCACGGGGTACAGGCAGCAGGAACGGGTAACACTGGGAACTGGAATACACTGGGAGACCATTTGCAAGACAAACTTAGGTATACAACAACGCTCAGGTGAGGAACAAGTGGACAGAGCCCCTTTTTATAGTCCAGCAGCCATTTGGGCTAATTATTGGTTGGTGACAGCTGGACGCGTACTGGCCCTTTATGGCAATGCACGCGTGGCGGGCACGCACGCCCTGCGGGAAACAGTCCGAGGACCCGGAAGTGAGTGGTATCTCCCTGGAGGGAGCTGACGCCGAGAAGACAGATGTCAATGAGAGGGTAAGTCTGCACGACGGCCCCCGGCCATAGACGTTACACTGTGCATTTTTAATTTATACATAAATATATAAAACTAATAAAGTGTTTAATTATTAATTATCATTCTGTTTCCACACACTTTTCCGTCTTCCCCTTCCCTTCCCTGTCAAATTGCTGGTGGTGTACACCTGGTGTGGCTTCTCACCTATATATTTCTCAAAAAAAATTCTTGAGGGATCCTGCCATTCTCCCGATAAGAAAGAATTTTCTTTTCAGTCTCCCAGTACATTAAATTGTACTTTAAATGCTGTCAATTGAAACTACAACTCCTCCTGCAAGAAATAAGCCCTCACACCACTCTATTGACGGAAAAAAAAAAAAAGTTTTGGCTCTTGGAAAGCAGGGAGGGAAAAACTAAAAAGAAAAAAAAACAATGGATCAGTCTGGAAAGGGTTAATTAATTTCTAATGAAAAAAAAAACATTTATGACCACATGTGAAGTATAGCCATACTGGGGAGAAATCGCTTTACAAATGTTGGGCGGCATTTTCTCCTTTATCCCTTGTGAAAATGAAAACATTCAACATTTTTGTGGAAATAATGTTGATATTCATTTTCACGGCCTAATTCTAATAAATTATGCAAAAGACCTGTGGGGTCTAAATGCTTGCTATACCCATAGATAGATTCCTTAAGGGGTGTAGTTTCCCAAATGGGTTCACTTTTGTGTGGTTTCCACTGTTTTGGTCTCTCAGGGGCTTTGCAGATGCGACATGGCACCCGAAAACCATTTCAGATAAATTTGAGCTCCAAAAGCCAAATAGCGCCCCATCCCTTCTAAGCCCCGCTGTGGGTCCAAACAGCAGTTTATTACCACATATGGCATATTTTCGTAATCGGGAATTTAAAATGTCTACGTTTTTTCAGAAAAAAAAGTAGATTTTCATCTTTACAGACTAATTCCAATGAATTCAGCAAAACAACTGTTGGGTCAAAATGCTAACTACACCGATAGCAAAATTCCTTGAGGGGTGTAGTTTCCAAAATAAGGTCACTTTTGGGGGATTTCCACTGTTTTGGTCCCTCCAGGGCATTGCAAATGTAACACGGCACTGGAAACTATTCCAGCAAAATTAGAAATCCAAAATTCAAATGGTACTCCTTCTCTTCTGTGGGTCCAAACAGCAGTTTATTACCACATATGGGGTATTACTGTAATCGGGAGAAATTGCTTTACAAAAGTTGGGGTGTTTTTTCTCCTTTATTCCTAATTAAACATTTCTAAGTTTTTTCAGAAAAATATAGATTTTCATCTTCACATACTAATTCAAATAAATTTAGCAAAAAAAACTGTGGTTTTCAAAATGCTCATTAAACCCCTTGATAAATTCCTTGAGGGGTTTAGTTTCCAAAATGGGGTCACTTTTGGGGGGTCTTTACTGTTTTGGCACCACAATTCCTCTTCAAACCTGACATGGTGCCTAAAATATATTCTAAAAAAAAAAGGAGGCCCCAAAATCCACTAGGTGCTCCTTTGCTACTGAGGCTGGTGCATTAGTCCATTACAACACTAGGGCCACATGTGGGATATTTCTAAAAACTTCAGAATCTTGGCAATAAATATTGAGTTGTATTTCTTGGGTAAAACCTTCTGTGATACAGAAAATAATGTATTACCTATGAATTTGGGCAAAAATAAATGAATTTGTAAATTTCACCTCTACTTTGCTTTAATTCCTGTGAAACGCCTAAAGGGTTAAACACGTTATACTTTGAGGGGTGCCGTTTTCAAAATGGGGGATTTATGGGAACTTTCTAATATATAACACCCTCATAGCCACTTCAGACCTGAACTGGTCCCTGAAAAAATAGCCTTTTCAAATTTTCTTGAAAATGTGAGAAATTGCTGCTAAAGTTGTAACATCCTAGAAAAATAAAAGAATGTCAAAAATTTTTGGGTGTTTATTGGCTACACTAAGTGTGTGGAAAATGTTTTACTTTTTTTATCCCTGAATTATATCCATAGGTGGCATATGGTACCACACAGGGCCGGCTTTAGGTTGGATGGCACCCTGTTCGGGACTCTCTATTGCTGCCCTCCACAAACCAAAAGTTAACCACATATATAGATACTGGTATATATATACTGTACATACATAAAGGCAGATATTAAGACATACAGGCAAATATACATACACATAGGTAAATATATAGACATACAGACACACACACACACACACACACACACACACACACACACACACACGAGGGACATATATACACACACACACACACACACACACACAAACACACACACACACATATACATACACAGAGACACAAATACACACACACAGACCAATATATGCCCACAAAGGCACACATATACACAGTACAGCTAATGTAGCAGATGTTACCTGCAGTCATATACAACAGCGCATATCACACAGTCATAACACTCTGAGTACAGACAATGTAGTAGGTGTTGCCTGCAGTTCTATGTATATATCACTCTCTGATAACTGTACCCACACAGGCACACACACACACACACACACACACACACACACAGGATGGACTTCTATATAAACACACACATATATACATGCACAGAGACACAAATACACACGCAGACCAATATATGCCCACAAAGGCACACATATACACAGTACAGATAATGTAATAGATGTTACCTGCAGTCATATACAACACCGCAGATAACACACAGTCATAACTCTCTGAGTCACTGGCGTAGCTATAGGGGTCGCAGCGGTCGCAGTTGCGACCGGGCCCCTAAGCCGTTGCCAAACGTAGATTAACAGATTTTTAAAAACAATTATTTGCGGTGAGGATGGGCCCTCACGTGATATCGCGATCACATAGTGCATGGAACGCCCCTCACGTGATGTACCATGTGACATCACGTGAGGGGCGTTCCATGCATTCAGGAAGAGGACGCAGCGTGGTGCGGACGGAGGAAGAGAGCCTGGACGCAAGTTGGAGCCGATCACCAGAAAACAGGTGAGGAGGTCATTGTGTGTATATGTAATGTGCTGTATCATGTCGTGCTGTATCGTGCCGTGCTGTATCGTGCCGTGCTGTATCGTGCCGTGCTGTATCGTGCCGTGCTGTATCGTGCCGTGCTGTATCGTGCTTTCTGCGTTTAAAATTGTGGTTCATGTGCCAAGTACTGTATCTGTGCAGGACACAGATACAATTTAATGCAATGCTGGAGCAAGGAGCTGACGGCCCCTTGCTCCAGAATTCACTGTGCTCGTGAGCCATGAACGCCGCAGCAATGATGGCCATTATACTGTGTGGAGGCAGCTATGGGGCATTATACTGTGTGGTGGCAACTATGGGCCATTATACTGTGTGGAGGCAGCTATGGGCCATTATACGGTGTGGAGGCAGCTATGGGGACATTATACTGTGTGGAGGCAGCTATGGGGGCATTATACTGTGTGGGGGCACTATGGGGGCAGTATACGGTGTGGAGGCAGCTATTGGCCATTATACTGTGTGCAGGCAGCTATGGGCCATTATACTGTGTCATGGCAGCTATGGGCCATTATACTGTGTGGAGGCAGCTATGGGGGCATTATACTGTGTGGAGGCAGCTATGGGCCATTATACTGTGTGGTGGCAGCTATGGCCCATTATAATGTGTGGTGGCAGCTATGGGCCATTATACTGTGTGCAGGCAGCTATGGGGCATTATACTGTGTGCAGGCAGCTATGGGCCATTATACTGTGTGCAGGCAGCTATGGGCCATTATACTGTGTGCAAGCAGATATGGGCCATTATACTGTGTGCAGGCAGCTATGGGCCATTATACTGTGTGGAGGCAGCTATGGGCCATTATACTGTGTTCAGGCAGCTATGGGCAATTATACTGTGTGAGGGCAGCTATGGGAGCATTATACTGTGTGGGGGCATTATACTATGGGGGCTGTTGGGCAAGGCGTCTGGGCATAGGCGCGCGCAGGGGGTCTGATGATGATGGCGGTGTTGGGGAGTGGTAGGGGGGCCCAAGCTGAATTCTTGCACCCGGGCCCATGAGCCTTTAGCTACGCCCCTGCTCTGAGTACAGATAATGTAGTAGATGTTACCTACGGTATATATACAGGACCTTCTCAATTAATTAGAATATCATCAAAAAGTTAATTTATATCGGTAATTCAATTCAAAAAGTGAAACTCATATGTTCCTTAGAGCTTGCACCCACACGCTGCCATTGCTGCCTGATGTTGTATATATCTGTAGATTGACCTACTGGCTTGCACAGCTTTTTTCCTTTTTTTCTTTTTCTAGATATGTCTCTATTAACAGACAGTACAGGTACTTTGGGCCCCGATGTTTTTTCATATTCTGAAGGCGAGATGTGGGATTTTTGACTACACCATCCACCACAAACCTTAAACGCAAACTTGAAAATGAATCCAAGAGAGCCACTTCATTACAGCTTCATCTAGCTACCCTTGGAGAGTACTACAGACAGAAGCGGATACCCAGAGGTATGCGGTCCAACTTAAGATCTAACCTTTTTTCACAAAATACCTTTTTTTGCAATCGCTTTAAGCAATTGTCTAATAAATATGCTCTAGACATTATTCTACTTAACCTGGAGTTTTTGCAACAAGAAATTGTTACAGCTGTGTCTAATATACAGGACACTGATACGCCCTGAAATCCACTATCTCTAGTGATGAATATGATAGATTTTCCAATGATTTGACATCTATGACACTAAGACAAGAAGAGATTAAGAGGAGTAAATGGAATAGAGACTCTAACGATTACCTTAAAGGTCAGGTTTATAGCTGGCAGAATACTGATGACTAGAGAGAAGGCACTGACTCCAGAGACAACAAAAGAAAGAAGAAACCGGTCCCATCAACTAGGACCACGCTGGATGATACGTCGTCTTTTTTAGGGGCAACCCCTGGTCCTTCTACACCAACCAGAAGCGCACCAGAAGAGGGGGAAGATGCCACCGTTGGCACACAGTTTCACAGAATGAACAGATCGAAACCCTGAACAGTGAGAGGAGCGTGGTAAACATTTCTTCCAAAATACTATCTGAATCTCATCTTTCTTTCTTGAACAGGTCTATCAAATTGAAGTGGTGGTTTTCTGGACAATCTACAAGTAAGATGCAATCCAACACTGAATTGAATCTTAAAAAATATGGTCTTTCTAAAAATAGCTCATTCATGCCCCCCACCACTATGCCAGTTATTGACGCCTTTATCTCGGCTGTCAAACATGACCTGGGAGTACTTAAATCTACACCAGGAGATGTTGGTTTTTCACATCCTAACCTTACGAAGAGTGAGTTAGTGACCCTTGATGAACTTTTCTGTGACAACAACCTTACTATTAAGCCCGCTGATAAGGGTGGGGCGGTGATACTTATGGACACCTCCATGTATCTTAACAAAATCAATAGACAACTCAGTGACCACATTGTCTATAGACAGATTAATTATGACCCTAAATTTGAGATCTCCCGAGAAATCAAAATCATTGTTGATGAGGCGCTATCAGGTGGTATTATTGATGAGTATCTGGCTCAATACCTTGTGATTGACCAGCCGAGAACCCCTGTCATCTATGTACTCCCCAAGATCCATAAATCACTTACTCATCCACCGGGCAGACCTATTGTATCTAGCTCGGACTCCATTTTTTGTCATATTGTGATTTTTCTGGATAAAATACTGAGAACATATGCACTTGAGGCTAGTTCATATGTTAGGGATACGTCTGACTTCATTTGCAAGTTGCGTGATGTCACTTTACCACCAGACACCCATGTCACACTAGTATCATTTGATGTCACTAGTCTTTATACAGTCATTGACCACACCAAGGGCATCTCAGTGGTTGAGAATTTTCTGCAAACCTCTGATTACACCCCTGATTGTCGTAAATTCTTGATACAATTACTGAATGTCATTTTAAGACGTAATTACTTTCTATTTGGTGACAAATTTTTCTTTCAACTACAGGGGACTGCAATAGCATCCAACATGGCACCAACCTATGCCAACATGTACATGCGTTCACTTGAGGAAACATTGATTTATACATCTTCACATTTTACACATGTACTTAGATTGTGGCGCTACATTGACGATGTCTTTTTACTTTGGACAGGCAAGCTGACAAAACTTCAGTATTTCCATACATACATTAATATGGTGGATGAGACAGTCAAATTCACCATTGTACACTCTGACGTTAAAATACAATTACTTGATGTTCTGGTTATATTGGAAAGGCAGAGATTCACTACCGAACTCTATACCAAGCCCACTGATTGCAACAACTTACTCGATTTCCATAGTACCCACCCTAGAAAAATGGTAAGGAGTTTACCCACTAGCCAACTCATGCGAGTTAAAAGAGTAGTGAGTGACACTGACACATCCAAACGATCAATTGACACTATGATCAACAAATTAAAATAACGTGGTAACCCCCAACGCCTACTTAATGAACATCGTTACAAAATCCAGCATGTTGAGAGAGACACACACTACTCACACAAAAATTACCTAAGACTAGACAGGAACGTATACCGTTCATTTCCACATATTCTGATGAGAGTGGACAAATAGCTAATGTCATCCGCCGCCACTGGCCTATGTTAAGCAACTGCCTTCAACATATACCTGAATTTACTAATCCTCCGCTATTCTCGTATTGTAGGTCTGCCAATCTGTGGGACAAACTTGTGAAGGCTGATCTGGGCCCACAGAGAATGAGTAGACAGACATTCCTCAAACTGCCTAAACGAGGATGCTTCCCCTGTCTCAAATGTGTCAATTGTAGACTCATAAACAAAAAGGCTCAATCCTTACACATCCTACTACTAACAAGATTTATGATATTCAACATTTTCTCACCTGTGACAGCGACTTTGTAATTTATGTCCTTCAGTGTCCCTGTAAACTACTCTATGTCGGTGAAACTACACTTGACCTCAAAACCGGACTCAACCAACACAGAGGTTGGAATTACCCGTGTCTAAACACTTTTCAGATATGGGGCATAATAAGAACCAGTTGAGGTTTTGGGTACTTGACCATATCCCTCCCCTTAGAAGAGGGAGTAATAGGTCTAAACTACTTAAAATCTGTGAGCTCCAATGGATCAACAGACTTAATTCTCTTAAACCTAATGGCTTAAATGTAGACTTTGCCTTAGGTGGACTGGTCTAGGTTTCCTTCCTCCCCTGGGGCCCCCTTGGGTTCCACACTCGATGTTGCCTTCAGTTTTATGATTTTATGATTTTATTTCCTTCTCTTATTATAATATGATTATTATGATATACTAATACCATTTTCTTTATTTTTTAGATGATCCAGACTTCGTATCTGTCACCTCTATGATATCCCATTGGTGTTTCCATATGCTATCTTTGTTATTTCTTTCCACTACTTCAGGGTAATTTGATATATTTGATCTATGTATACCGCTCTTATAATTGGTCTCCTGATACGAACCTGCATTTGATGTCCATCACATGTCACATTCTTGAATCGTCATATGCCATCCCCGGTCTCCTCGATATACACATTTGTGTGGTCCCCACCACACTTTCCATAGGGACTTATATGGATGCCCCTCTAGCCGATGAGCAAGCCAACGCGCACTCTGGTCGCCGGGTCTCTGTATTTTGGGGCTTGGATCGTGACCATCTTTGATGGCCATAGTATCTTCTCCCCTCTCCCATGTCCTCCCAAGTGTATGAGGTTACCTGGCTACCTGACCACTATGTGTATAGTGATATACTCCTACCATAAGTGAACAGAAACATGGATAGATCTCTGCATTTCGTTTCCTTTGTTTAATAATTAACATTCCATGTCATATTAATGCTTCAAATCAATTTAAATGTTATTATCAGGATGATCGAGCGCTACATTTTCACGCATGCACTTACCAGCATCCAAGGCATGATTTCCATAGTCCAAAATGGCCACTTTGTCCTCAATCCGTTTGTGTCCTGTTACCCCTAATTGGATTACACTTCCGGACATGCGCAGTTGCGCTGCACGGACTCCGCTTTCGGCATACACCTGCGATATACACAGAGGTGAGAGATTGATTTTAATTTACTACACCCTTTTGTTATTTACCTCGTTAAGACAATTTTTAATTTATACTTGTCTGTATGTACTAATATGACCTTCCATTGATGTACTTAGTTTCGGTATTAATAATAATGTATACACATTGCACCATGTACTGTCTCCTATGTACAACCCTTTGCATTTTTTACTGATTACTGTTAACAGCACTTGTGATTGATACCCTGTTATAGTGTGTGAACTCACATACAGTGAAGGAAATAAGTATTTGATCCCTTGCTGATTTTGTAAGTTTGCCCACTGTCAAAGACATGAACAGTCTAGAATTTTTTAGGCTAGGTTAATTTTACCAGTGAGAGATAGATTATATATATATATACATATATATATATATATATATATATATATATATATATATATATAAAAAAAAAAGAAAATCACATTGTCAAAATTATTGTAATGTCGGGGTAGGGACACAGACAGGTGAGCCCTAATCTACCCGCCACTCAGTCCCTGCCTACTTGCAACGACCCGCCCTAGGCGACGGGGTACAACTGGGCGACGGTCCCTACACTCAATAGGTGCACGACAGACAAACAGACAAGGGTACAAAGAAGCCAGGGAAATGGGGAAGCTGCCCACGGGGACACCGAGAGCAACAAGCGAAGTGAACGAGCCGAGTCAAACCAGGAGATGAGCGAGGTACAAAAACGCAGAGCAGAAGAGTGGTCAGTAAAGCCAAGGTCAATCACAAGCAGAGGATAGTAGTTAAAGAAGCTGCAGCAGGGCCAGGAAACCAGCAGAGAAGAATCACAAGCAAAGGAGGAACAGGAAAGGCAGGTATAAATAGACAGATGGCGGGAGCTAGCTCCGTCTGGCCAGGCTGTGATAGGCTCTCCCACTCCTAAGCCTGCCATCCTGAGTAGTGGAAGATGGAATCAGTCTCACAGACATAGAAGCAGGTGCAGACTGATTACCTATGGGCGTGGATACAGAAGCTGTGCCTGGCAGATCCTTAACAGTTATATATATTTATTTGCATTGTGCACAGAGAAATAAGTATTTGATCCCCTACCAACCATTAAGAGTTCAGCCTCCTCCAGACCAGTTACACGCTCCAAATCAACTTGCTGCCTGCATTAAAGACAGCTGTCTTAAATGGTCACCTGTATAAAAGACTCCTGTCCACAGACTCAATTAATCAGTCTGACTCTAACCTCTACAACATGGGCAAGACAAAAGAGCTTTCTAAGGATGTCAGGGACAAGATCATAGACCTGCACAAGGCTGGAATTGGCTACAAAACCATAAGTAAGACGCTGGGTGAGAAGGAGACAACTGTTGGTGCAATAGTAAGAAAATGGAAGACATACAAAATGACTGTCAATCGACATCGATCTGGGGCTCCATGCAAAATCTCACCTCGTGGGGTATCCTTGATCCTGAGGAAGGTGAGAGCTCAGCCGAAAACTACACGGGGGGAACTTGTTAGTGATCTCAAGGCAGCTGGGACCACAGTCACCAAGAAAACCATTGGTAACACATTACGCCGTAATGGATTAAAATCCTAAAATGCCCGTAAGGTCCCCTTCTCAAGAAGGCACATGTACAGGCCCGTCTGAAGTTTGCAAATGATGTTACCTACGGTATATATACAGGACCTTCTCAATTAATTAGAATATCATCAAAAAGTTAATTTATATCGGTAATTCAATTCAAAAAGTGAAACTCATATGTTCCTTAGAGCTTGCACCCACACGCTGCCATTGCTGCCTGATGTTGTATATATCTGTAGATTGACCTACTGGCTTGCACAGCTTTTTTCCTTTTTTTCTTTTTCTAGATATGTCTCTATTAACAGACAGTACAGGTACTTTGGGCCCCGATGTTTTTTCATATTCTGAAGGCGAGATGTGGGATTTTTGACTACACCATCCACCACAAACCTTAAACGCAAACTTGAAAATGAATCCAAGAGAGCCACTTCATTACAGCTTCATCTAGCTACCCTTGGAGAGTACTACAGACAGAAGCGGATACCCAGAGGTATGCGGTCCAACTTAAGATCTAACCTTTTTTCACAAAATACCTTTTTTTGCAATCGCTTTAAGCAATTGTCTAATAAATATGCTCTAGACATTATTCTACTTAACCTGGAGTTTTTGCAACAAGAAATTGTTACAGCTGTGTCTAATATACAGGACACTGATACGCCCTGAAATCCACTATCTCTAGTGATGAATATGATAGATTTTCCAATGATTTGACATCTATGACACTAAGACAAGAAGAGATTAAGAGGAGTAAATGGAATAGAGACTCTAACGATTACCTTAAAGGTCAGGTTTATAGCTGGCAGAATACTGATGACTAGAGAGAAGGCACTGACTCCAGAGACAACAAAAGAAAGAAGAAACCGGTCCCATCAACTAGGACCACGCTGGATGATACGTCGTCTTTTTTAGGGGCAACCCCTGGTCCTTCTACACCAACCAGAAGCGCACCAAAAGAGGGGGAAGATGCCACCGTTGGCACACAGTTTCACAGAATGAACAGATCGAAACCCTGAACAGTGAGAGGAGCGTGGTAAACATTTCTTCCAAAATACTATCTGAATCTCATCTTTCTTTCTTGAACAGGTCTATCAAATTGAAGTGGTGGTTTTCTGGACAATCTACAAGTAAGATGCAATCCAACACTGAATTGAATCTTAAAAAATATGGTCTTTCTAAAAATAGCTCATTCATGCCCCCCACCACTATGCCAGTTATTGACGCCTTTATCTCGGCTGTCAAACATGACCTGGGAGTACTTAAATCTACACCAGGAGATGTTGGTTTTTCACATCCTAACCTTACGAAGAGTGAGTTAGTGACCCTTGATGAACTTTTCTGTGACAACAACCTTACTATTAAGCCCGCTGATAAGGGTGGGGCAGTGATACTTATGGACACCTCCATGTATCTTAACAAAATCAATAGACAACTCAGTGACCACATTGTCTATAGACAGATTAATTATGACCCTAAATTTGAGATCTCCCGAGAAATCAAAATCATTGTTGATGAGGCGCTATCAGGTGGTATTATTGATGAGTATCTGGCTCAATACCTTGTGATTGACCAGCCGAGAACCCCTGTCATCTATGTACTCCCCAAGATCCATAAATCACTTACTCATCCACCGGGCAGACCTATTGTATCTAGCTCGGACTCCATTTTTTGTCATATTGTGATTTTTCTGGATAAAATACTGAGAACATATGCACTTGAGGCTAGTTCATATGTTAGGGATACGTCTGACTTCATTTGCAAGTTGCGTGATGTCACTTTACCACCAGACACCCATGTCACACTAGTATCATTTGATGTCACTAGTCTTTATACAGTCATTGACCACACCAAGGGCATCTCAGTGGTTGAGAATTTTCTGCAAACCTCTGATTACACCCCTGATTGTCGTAAATTCTTGATACAATTACTGAATGTCATTTTAAGACGTAATTACTTTCTATTTGGTGACAAATTTTTCTTTCAACTACAGGGGACTGCAATAGCATCCAACATGGCACCAACCTATGCCAACATGTACATGCGTTCACTTGAGGAAACATTGATTTATACATCTTCACATTTTACACATGTACTTAGATTGTGGCGCTACATTGACGATGTCTTTTTACTTTGGACAGGCAAGCTGACAAAACTTCAGTATTTCCATACATACATTAATATGGTGGATGAGACAGTCAAATTCACCATTGTACACTCTGACGTTAAAATACAATTACTTGATGTTCTGGTTATATTGGAAAGGCAGAGATTCACTACCGAACTCTATACCAAGCCCACTGATTGCAACAACTTACTCGATTTCCATAGTAACCACCCTAGAAAAATGGTAAGGAGTTTACCCACTAGCCAACTCATGCGAGTTAAAAGAGTAGTGAGTGACACTGACACATCCAAACGATCAATTGACACTATGATCAACAAATTAAAATAACGTGGTAACCCCCAACGCCTACTTAATGAACATCGTTACAAAATCCAGCATGTTGAGAGAGACACACACTACTCACACAAAAATTACCTAAGACTAGACAGGAACGTATACCGTTCATTTCCACATATTCTGATGAGAGTGGACAAATAGCTAATGTCATCCGCCGCCACTGGCCTATGTTAAGCAACTGCCTTCAACATATACCTGAATTTACTAATCCTCCGCTATTCTCGTATTGTAGGTCTGCCAATCTGTGGGACAAACTTGTGAAGGCTGATCTGGGCCCACAGAGAATGAGTAGACAGACATTCCTCAAACTGCCTAAACGAGGATGCTTCCCCTGTCTCAAATGTGTCAATTGTAGACTCATAAACAAAAAGGCTCAATCCTTACACATCCTACTACTAACAAGATTTATGATATTCAACATTTTCTCACCTGTGACAGCGACTTTGTAATTTATGTCCTTCAGTGTCCCTGTAAACTACTCTATGTCGGTGAAACTACACTTGACCTCAAAACCGGACTCAACCAACACAGAGGTTGGAATTACCCGTGTCTAAACACTTTTCAGATATGGGGCATAATAAGAACCAGTTGAGGTTTTGGGTACTTGACCATATCCCTCCCCTTAGAAGAGGGAGTAATAGGTCTAAACTACTTAAAATCTGTGAGCTCCAATGGATCAACAGACTTAATTCTCTTAAACCTAATGGCTTAAATGTAGACTTTGCCTTAGGTGGACTGGTCTAGGTTTCCTTCCTCCCCTGGGGCCCCCTTGGGTTCCACACTCGATGTTGCCTTCAGTTTTATGATTTTATGATTTTATTTCCTTCTCTTATTATAATATGATTATTATGATATACTAATACCATTTTCTTTATTTTTTAGATGATCCAGACTTCGTATCTGTCACCTCTATGATATCCCATTGGTGTTTCCATATGCTATCTTTGTTATTTCTTTCCACTACTTCAGGGTAATTTGATATATTTGATCTATGTATACCGCTCTTATAATTGGTCTCCTGATACGAACCTGCATTTGATGTCCATCACATGTCACATTCTTGAATCGTCATATGCCATCCCCGGTCTCCTCGATATACACATTTGTGTGGTCCCCACCACACTTTCCATAGGGACTTATATGGATGCCCCTCTAGCCGATGAGCAAGCCAACGCGCACTCTGGTCGCCGGGTCTCTGTATTTTGGGGCTTGGATCGTGACCATCTTTGATGGCCATAGTATCTTCTCCCCTCTCCCATGTCCTCCCAAGTGTATGAGGTTACCTGGCTACCTGACCACTATGTGTATAGTGATATACTCCTACCATAAGTGAACAGAAACATGGATAGATCTCTGCATTTCGTTTCCTTTGTTTAATAATTAACATTCCATGTCATATTAATGCTTCAAATCAATTTAAATGTTATTATCAGGATGATCGAGCGCTACATTTTCACGCATGCACTTACCAGCATCCAAGGCATGATTTCCATAGTCCAAAATGGCCACTTTGTCCTCAATCCGTTTGTGTCCTGTTACCCCTAATTGGATTACACTTCCGGACATGCGCAGTTGCGCTGCACGGACTCCGCTTTCGGCATACACCTGCGATATACACAGAGGTGAGAGATTGATTTTAATTTACTACACCCTTTTGTTATTTACCTCGTTAAGACAATTTTTAATTTATACTTGTCTGTATGTACTAATATGACCTTCCATTGATGTACTTAGTTTCGGTATTAATAATAATGTATACACATTGCACCATGTACTGTCTCCTATGTACAACCCTTTGCATTTTTTACTGATTACTGATAACAGCACTTGTGATTGATACCCTGTTATAGTGTGTGAACTCACATACAGTGAAGGAAATAAGTATTTGATCCCTTGCTGATTTTGTAAGTTTGCCCACTGTCAAAGACATGAACAGTCTAGAATTTTTTAGGCTAGGTTAATTTTACCAGTGAGAGATAGATTATATATATATATATATATATATATATATATATATATATATATATATATAAAAAAAAAAGAAAATCACATTGTCAAAATTATTGTAATGTCGGGGTAGGGAGACAGACAGGTGAGCCCTAATCTACCCGCCACTCAGTCCCTGCCTACTTGCAACGACCCGCCCTAGGCGACGGGGTACAACTGGGCGACGGTCCCTACACTCAATAGGTGCACGACAGACAAACAGACAAGGGTACAAAGAAGCCAGGGAAATGGGGAAGCTGCCCACGGGGACACCGAGAGCAACAAGCGAAGTGAACGAGCCGAGTCAAACCAGGAGATGAGCGAGGTACAAAAACGCAGAGCAGAAGAGTGGTCAGTAAAGCCAAGGTCAATCACAAGCAGAGGATAGTAGTTAAAGAAGCTGCAGCAGGGCCAGGAAACCAGCAGAGAAGAATCACAAGCAAAGGAGGAACAGGAAAGGCAGGTATAAATAGACAGATGGCGGGAGCTAGCTCCGTCTGGCCAGGCTGTGATAGGCTCTCCCACTCCTAAGCCTGCCATCCTGAGTAGTGGAAGATGGAATCAGTCTCACAGACATAGAAGCAGGTGCAGACTGATTACCTATGGGCGTGGATACAGAAGCTGTGCCTGGCAGATCCTTAACAGTTATATATATTTATTTGCATTGTGCACAGAGAAATAAGTATTTGATCCCCTACCAACCATTAAGAGTTCAGCCTCCTCCAGACCAGTTACACGCTCCAAATCAACTTGCTGCCTGCATTAAAGACAGCTGTCTTAAATGGTCACCTGTATAAAAGACTCCTGTCCACAGACTCAATTAATCAGTCTGACTCTAACCTCTACAACATGGGCAAGACAAAAGAGCTTTCTAAGGATGTCAGGGACAAGATCATAGACCTGCACAAGGCTGGAATTGGCTACAAAACCATAAGTAAGACGCTGGGTGAGAAGGAGACAACTGTTGGTGCAATAGTAAGAAAATGGAAGACATACAAAATGACTGTCAATCGACATCGATCTGGGGCTCCATGCAAAATCTCACCTCGTGGGGTATCCTTGATCCTGAGGAAGGTGAGAGCTCAGCCGAAAACTACACGGGGGGAACTTGTTAGTGATCTCAAGGCAGCTGGGACCACAGTCACCAAGAAAACCATTGGTAACACATTACGCCGTAATGGATTAAAATCCTAAAATGCCCGTAAGGTCCCCTTCTCAAGAAGGCACATGTACAGGCCCGTCTGAAGTTTGCAAATGAACATTTGCATGATTCTGAGAGTGATTGGGAGAAGGTGATGTGGTCAGATGAGACTAAAATTGAGCTCTTTGGCATTAACTCTACTCGCCATGTTTGGAGGAAGAGAAATGCTGCCTATGACCCAAAGAACACCGTCCCCACTGTCAAGCACGGAGGTGGAAACATTATGTTTTGGGGTGTTTCTCTGCTAAGGGCACAGGACTACTTCACCGCATCAATGGGAGAATGGATGGAGCCATGTACCGTCAAATCCTGAGTGACAACCTCCTTCCCTCCACCAGGACATTAAAAATGGCTCGTAGCTGGGTCTTCCAGCACGACAATGACCCGAAACATACAGCCAAGGCAACAAAGGAGTGGCTCAAAAAGAAGCACATTAAGGTCATGGAGTGGCCTAGCCAGTCTCCGGACCTTAATCCCATTGAAAACTTATGGAGGGAGCTGAAGATCCGAGTTGCCAAGCGACAGCCTCGAAATCTTAATGATTTACAGATGATCTGCAAAGAGAAGTGGGCCAAAATTCCATCTAACATGTGTGCAAACCTCATCATCAACTACAAAAAAACGTCTGACTGCTGTGCTTGCCAACAAGGGTTTTGCCACCAAGTATTAACTCTTGTTTGCCAAAGGGATCAAATACTTATTTCTCTGTGCACAATGCAAATAAATATATATAATTTTGACAATGTGATTTTCTGTTTTTTTTTTTTTAATGTAATCTATCTCTCACTGGTAAAATTAACCTAGCCTAAAAATTCTAGACTGTTCATGTCTTTGACAGTGGGCAAACTTACAAAATCAGCAAGGGATCAAATACTTATTTCCTCCACTGTATATATATATATATATATATATATATATATATATATATATATATATATATATATATATATACATATACAGTTCCTTCCCAATTAATTAGAATATCATCAAAAAGTTAATTTATATCTGTAATTCAATTCCAAAAAGTGAAGCTCATATATTATATGGATTCATTACACACAGAGTGATCTATTTCCAGCATGTTTTTTCTTTTACTATTGATGATTATGGTTGGTAAGGGTATGTTCACACGCACTGTTTTCAGATGTAATTCGGGCATTTTACACCTCGAATTACGCCTGTAAAAACGGCTCCATTACGCCTTCAAACATCTGCCCGTTGCTTGCAATAGGAATTACGATGTTCTGTTCCCACAAGCCTTTATTTTACGCATCGCTGTTAAAATACGGCACGTAAAATAACGGCTCGTCAAATGAAGTGTAGGACACTTATTGGGATGTTTTTGGAGCCATTTTTTATAGACATTGAAAATAGCTCCAAAAACATCTGTAAAAAACGCTAAGAAAACACAGCGAAAAATGCGAGTTGCTCAAAAAACGTCTGAAAATCAGGAGCTGTTTTTCCTTGAAAACAGCTCCATACTTTCAGACATTTTTGAGTTTGCGTGCGAACATACCCTAACAGTTAATGAAAACCCAAAATTTTGTGTCTCAGAAAATTAGAATATTGGGTAAAAGTTGAAGATTGTAGACTCATGGTGTTATATCAAGTCCAGAGTCAACGCAGCCGTCTAGCAGGAAATTTTCGAGCACTTCATGCTTCCCTCTGCTGACAAGCTTTATGGAGATGCTGCTTTCAATTTCCATCCGGACTTGGCACCTGCCCACACTGCCAAAAGTACCAATACCTGGTTTAATAACCACAGTATCACTGTGCTTTATTGGCCAGCAAACTCGCCTGACCTAAACCCCATAGAGAATCTATGGTGTATTGTCAAGAGGAAGATGAGAGACACCAGACCCAACAATGCAGACGAGCTGAAGGCTGCTATCAAAGCAACCTGGGCTTCCATAACACCTCAGCAGTGCCACAGGCTGATCGCCTCCATGCCACGCCGCAGTAATGCAGTAATTCAAGCAAAAGGAGCCCCGAACAAGTATTGAGGGCATATACGGTACTTACTTTTCAGTAGGCCAACATTTTGGTATTAAATATCATTTTTGAAATTGGGCTTATATAATATTCAAATTTTCTGAGAGACTAAAATTTGAATATTATGTTATGTTATTATGTTATGTTAGCCATAATCATCAACATTAGAAGGGGAAAAAAATGCTGGAAATAGATCACTCTGTGTGTAATGAATCTATATAATATATGAGTTTCACTTTTTGAATTGAATTACTGAAATAAATTAACTTTTTGATGATATTCTAATTAATTGAGAAGGATCTGTATATATATACACACACACACACACACACACACACACGTAGACACACAGGCACATAGGCACACATAACACACAAATACTGGAACATATACACACACAGAGACATATACGCGCAAATATACACACAAACACATATACACACAGAGACATACAGTCACACATAAGTACTTAGCATCTCTCCTTGCTGACAGGCTCACAGGTTTCTTGCAGGGGTGGGCTGTGGGCAGAGCTTTCTCCTCTTCTCTTGCTGCCTCACTCCTGTTTCCTTCGTATGTGTAACGAGGAGCAGAGGATATAGAGCTCAAACTACCTGCCCAGTGGTGCCCCCTACATGCGGGGAGGCTTCAGCGCCCTGTGAATTCGGACAGGTCGTGCAACCCTAAAGCCAGCCCGGGTACCACACCACCTAGGGACACATTTGTTCTGGATACTCCAGGTGATAATTGTGGATTGCTTATTGAATCAGCACTGGTGGTGTCAGGGGTATTTGTATATCAATGGATTTACCTTGAGTGTTTTAGTCCAATAATTATTAAAGGTTAAGGTTTAAGAAGAGTTTCTATTCTGTGATACCATGTTTTTTTTTTTTTTGAGGAACCCACATATTGAATTCATGATAATATGAGTATTAAAGCTGCCACAGCAGTGATCCGTAAACCAAAGAAATATCTGGGAAGTCTATCTCATCGCTAAACCAATCCATTTCTCTGAGAAGATATTGTGAGGAATAATCTTTAGTACTCATTGGTAGTTAAAGGCCGTGAAATTGCTTTTACACTTTAGAAATTTCCAGAATATTGTTTCCTAAAAAGTCTGTGCTACCTGTTTATTTTGAGCATCAGGACTTGAGTTATCTAGCTGAAGAACAGTAGATACAATTTTTACTCATGCACTGACAGAGACTATTAAACTCGAAATGTCTTAAATTTTGTCTACATTTATATATAAACGCTATGACTATGTTCACACAGGGCAGATTGGTTGTGGACTTTTTCTATAGATTCCTGTGGATTTTTGCCTCAGATTTCGCCCAAATACAACACAAGTGAAATCCGTAGTAAATCTGCAACAAAATCTGCATGTAAATACATATGGATTTTGACACGCATTTACCAAGGATTTGCAGCCATATCTGTGCTGGAAAATTTTGTCCGTATTTGAACATACCTTTACTAAGGAATAAGTTCTTTGGTCAAATCTATGTAAAAAAACTAAAAAATCCATGATAATCCAAGTATGATGCAGATGTTCTTTGAAGATTTCATGGCGGATTTGCTGCGGATACAACATTGATACATTATACATGCACACATTTTTAAGAACAAAGGTAATAAACAAATATGTGTTTATTCATAGATATTAGCTTTTAACACATTCGCGCACCTGGGCGTAAATGCACCTCCTGGTAAGCAGTAACTTTGCGCACCTGGGCTTGTACTTAGGTCCAGGCTTTAACAGTTAATCGCCGCGTGGCGCTACACCGCAGCGGCGGTTAACTGTGCAGGGTGTCTGCCCTGCTCTCTGTGTTGCCGATCAGCAGCCCATCGCCGCTGATTTCATAAGCAAAAAATGCTTTTTTTCCTATAATAAGTCTTTTATTATAGGAAAAGAATGAACACGTTAAAAAAATACACATATTTGGTGTCACCGTGTTCGTAACAAGCCAAACTATAAAACTATATTATTTTTCCCGCATGGTGAACAGCACAAAAAAAAAAGTTAACAAAACAGTGCTAGAATCTCTATATTTTTGGTCACCGCCTGTAAATGCGTTACCATCCTGAATTTCAAGGTCTAGGTGCGCAGTATAACATAACACAATAAGTGAACTTATGTTACCTGTCTGCACTTCTATTCTTAATATTATTTCACAGAACAAGCAAATACATCACTATTCATTGGCTGATTCTCCAGTTATTTTCCTGGAGTGGCTTTCTTATGTATTATGAATACGGGCAACACCCATATAGTATAACTACAAAACTACTGATAACCGGGGGCGTGGCTTAGCGCGCAGCAGGAGCGGTCGCATGTTCTAGGAGCTCCGCAGTGAACCCGCGCCATCGTTATCCTGCAAAGATCCTGAGGCTTCCATAACTCACAAATATACCGTCCAGACGTCCGAGACGACCGGGGGCAAGTACCGGAGCCAGCATGGGCCCCACTAGAGGTCAGACGGCCGCGGAGAAGCTGCAAAACTTTGCAAGGGGTGAGGGGCAAGATGGCGGACGCACACCTCTGCCTCAGAGATCTAAGGGAGGAGAGGCCTCATGCAGCAAGGAATCGGATACGGAGACAACCCCTGAGCCTACGCTGTCCGAAATGACCACTCAACTCCTCGCAGCTATAGCAGCATGTAAAACTTCACTTACCGGTAAGCTGGAGGAAGTTAAGATTGACATAGGCCTTATGAGACAGGACATGCAGACCATGAGGGAGCGTCTGACCCACGTGGAGGATAGAGTATCCGGGGTGGAGGACAGAACGGCGTCCTTACCGGAGGCCATTGCTGACTTAGAATCGGCGGCTGAATTATGGAAACAGAAGACAGATGACATGGAAAATCGACTTAGACGTAACAACATACGCATAATTGGCCTGCCAGAGAGAGCTGAAGGTCAGAATCCTGGTGATTTCGTTCTGCAGTGGATTAAAGACCTGCTTCCTGATGCGCCATTTTCGCAAGCCTTGGTGGTTGAGAGAGCCCACAGAGTGCCGGGGAGGCCGCCACCACCGGGGGCTCCCCCCAGACCGCTTCTGGCACGTATGCTAAACTGCAATGATCGGGACTTGATTTTGCGTCTGACTCGCAGGTTGCCGGAAATTACATATAACGGGGCGAAAGTCTCCATCTTCCCTGACTTCTCGGCAGAATTGCAAAAAAAACGGGCGACATTTTTGGCTGTTAAACGACGTCTACGGGAGCTGGGAGTCCCTTACTCCATGTCTTATCCGGCTAGGCTGCGTATTGTGGACGGAGAGAGAACCATCTTTTTCAATTCTCCGCAGGATGCTGATGATTGGGTGAGAGGCAAGCGTCAGACACGAAGGAACTAGCTATGCCTGATATCAAGGTTGGTGCCTCGTGGTGAAGTATTTGTGGCCGTTGGACTTTCCTGTTATAAGGCCCCAGCTTGAAGAGGATACAGACCGGGTCTGGCAGAGAAAGGCTGGTCCTTTTGCTAGAACAACACTGACTTATCCTGAAGTATTGGTCGTCTTGCCCGAAGAAGTTGCTGGTCGTTTAAGTCCTGTTGGAAGCATTCATAGCTGATGTTTGGCGCGGGTATTACCCCCGTATATTCAAAATGCCACGTTATACGGCACGCACCGGTAATGTAATATGCATCTCAATGCATTGCCGGCATGGTTGTGTTATTAATAACCTGTTGTTCTGGGTTTTAAGTTGGAGTGTGCCTTGGGTGCGGATAGTTATAGCACCATTCATGTACAAATGTAACCGCATAAGGGATGGAATGCATAGTTATATCCATTATTTGAGATGGGATGGAGTGCTGATGTATATCAGGCAATATGGATATCTCCTGTATGTGGAAGATAAAGTTCAGAAATGTCTTCTTTAACGGTAATGTCGTGGAATGTGAGGGGCATGGGCAATCCACAGAAGAGAGTGATATTATATAGTTATATACGCAAGATCAACCCTCATATACTGTGCCTTCAGGAGACACACCTGACGCCAGCTAAAATGAAAACGGTTCTCCGGCCATGGGTGCAGTGGTCTAGCCATTCATATCACACGACATACTCAAGGGGCGTGTCCATACTAGTGCACAAATCGGTGAGATGGGAAGCAATTCACACTAAAGTGGATAGTGAGGGTAGATATGTCTTTGTGTATGCGCTTATAGAAAATGTACCTCATGTCTTGTTGGGTATATACATTCCCCCGCCAGCTTCATTACAGGTACTACATTTGGCGGCCACCTTTGCAGCCACATATCCGACCGCAAGAGTGCTTGGCATGGGAGACTTCAACATGGTGGTGGACAGCAACATGGATAGGTTTAATGCTATTACCGGGCAGGTCCGGACACCCTCCGCGGTATCAGTTTTGGGTCTACTGTTTGAAGAGATGGGCTGGAAGGATCTCTATAGATATAAGTACCCGATGTCTGCAGTGTATTCATGTCACTCCCTAGGCAGAAACTCCCTGTCCCGTATAGATTATATGGTGGGAAACTCTTTAATTGTACCGTTGGTGGAATCAATCTCGTATAAACCCAGGGCAGTATCTGATCACTCTCCAATAGTGGCCAGCTTCAGCATCCCAGGCCCTCCATTGCCCAGAAGTTGGAAAATACACCCCTTTTGGCTAACCCTGATAGGCCCACAGGATAGGATCCCTGATCAACTGGAGGTGTTTAACAGGGAACATAGCACTTTTGAAAACTCCAGCATTGCCTGGGATACACTGAAAGCATATCTTAGGGGGTGTCTCCGGTCCACTATTTCATACATTAAAAAAGACTCTTCCAGAACAGAAGTGGAGTTGGGAAAACAATGCGCTGAACTAGAGGGTAAATATACGGCTGACCCCACTGACACAAATAGAGACCAATGGTTGCAAATGGGGAGGAAGTACCTGCTACTGCTGCAGGAAAAGGCACATAGGAAGACATTTTTTACGAAACAAACATATTTTGAACTAGGTAACCAGTCTAGTAAACTGTTGGCCCATTTGATACATCAAAATTCTAAAAGCCCGGCTATTCTTAAAATTCAAAGTAGTTCTGGGGAATGCTTGACTGACTCCCAAGGCATAGCCGAGGCATTTGTTCAATTCTACAGGGGGCTATATGCCTCACAATCTAGATATGATAAGTTAGAGCTCCAGTCGTATATGGATGGTATTCAGTTCCCTAAGCTGAGTGCGGAAGGTAGAGAGACCATGGAAAGGGTTGTGACTGAAGATGAAATAAGGGAAGCTTTGAAAGATATGGCTAAGGGAAAGGCACCGGGTCCTGATGGGATCCCTATTGAGGTATACCATAAATATTCAGAGCATCTCATTCCCTCACTAGCAGCTATGTTTTCGTATGCACTTGAGAGAGGGCAGTTACCCGAAAGTATGTATGACGCCACTATTATTGTTCTGCTGAAACCAGATAAAGACCCCGTGGAATGTGGCTCCTACCGCCCGATATCATTACTGAACAATGATTACAAATTGCTTACTAAAATATTAGCAAATAGGCTGAACAAAGTTATTTCCCAAGTAATCCATGAAGACCAGACAGGCTTTATGCCTGGGAAATCTACCTCCGATAACATCCGGAGGGTACAGATTATAGCTCAGATAGGGAAAGAGATGAAGGCTGACTGGGCGATTGCGTCTTTAGACGCCGCGAAAGCTTTTGACTCCATCGAATGGATATATCTGTTGGAAACTTTGGAGAGGTTTGGGTTTGGACCACAGTTCCTTAGATGGATTTCGATTCTATATAAAGCACCAAGGGCACAAATCCTGGTGAACGGCATATTGTCCCCATATTTCCGGTTACAGAGGGGTACTCGGCAGGGTTGCCCCCTCTCCCCATTGCTGTTCGCGCTTGCTATAGAACCCTTAGCCTTACACATACGCCAACATAATGGATATAAAGGGATTAGTTTGGGGGGTAGGGAAGATAGGATTGGCCTATATGCAGATGACATGGTTCTTTTTATGTCCCAACCAATGGTGACACTGCCCTTGGCAATCACCACTTTGGAAATCTTTGGGGGGTTTTCTGGCCTTTATGTCAATTGGACCAAGTCCTTTTTTATGCCATTACAGGGGGCGGGAGGGCCGGAAGTGATGCACGGATTAAGGGTGGTCTCCTCATTCAAATACTTAGGAATTGTTATAAATCAAGAGCATAGGAATGATCATGCCAGTAATGTCTTGCCATTGTTAGAATATATAAAGGCTAAATTTCGGATTTGGAGCACTCTTCCCCTAGCAGTAACGGGTAGAATAAATCTAATAAAAATGGTCATTCTTCCTAAATGTCTCTATATCCTCGAACATGCAGCGACACCAGTGTTCAAAAAGTTTTTCAAACAGATACATGCCTTATTTCCAGGGTTTATATGGGGCTCCAATAGATCGAAGCTCAGTCTTGCTACTCTGCAGCGCCCCAAAACATCTGGGGGGGCGGCCCTGCCAGATCTTTACCTTTATTATCTGGCGGGACAACTAAGATACCTCAAAGTATGGGTTGCCAATATGGCCTTGCCAGATAGGGAACATCACCTGGCATTCCATATGCATATGTCCACTCTGTGGCCGATATTGGAAGGGTCCCTGAACGAAATTAAAAATGTGTTGCCAATCCATAGGGTGGCTTCTCAGGTGTGGAGGGCTGCGAAGAGCATATACAGCCACTCGGGAGTGCAAATTGATATGCCACTATGGTCTAACCCCCTTCTCCCTCAGATATCAGAGGAACTGGCTCCACAATTTTGGATTCAAAAGGGGATATGTACTATAGGGGACATGTATACGGATAACATCCTCAAATCATTTTCACAGGTGCAGTCGGAGTTTGCAATACCCAGGACGGCCTTTTATAGATATTTACAACTGCGTCATGCTCTCAATGCCCAATTCCCCCCCACTGACACGACATTCACTCGGCTTCCTCTGATAGGAGTTTTTAGGTCCCAAGGCCCCAGAGGTCTGATATCAGCTATATATACATCTCTCATTACAGCCAAGGTAGCCAGTACACCCCTGATGGTCAAGGATAGATGGACTGCGAGGATACCTGACCTTGCAGAGGAGGACTGGGATGTGATCCTGGCCTCTCCATTATACGTGTCGCCAGCTGCCAACAATAGGATGATACAGCTGTTAATAGTCCACCAAAGCTACTTGACACCTGTTAGAATGCATAAAATGGGCAGATATCCGAGCACAGAATGTCACAGATGCAGGCACCCTAGTTCAGACTTTTGGCATATGATATGGGAGTGTCCGGTTATCTCCTCTTTTTGGAAGGAGGTGGTAGGAGTTGCTGCGGGAATCATGCATATTCCGGTCCCAGTAAGCCCACAAGTGTGTATATTTGGTATCCTCCAGGATGAACAGTGGCCACATTATCTGAAAATATTCCTTCGGGAAATTCTGTTTATGGCACGAAAAGCTATTGCTTTAAGGTGGATGGACCCCCGTCCTCCCACAGTGGCAAGGTGGAAAGCACTGGTGAACGCGGTTATCCCGTATGAGAGAATAATGTATAGACAGAGGGGTTGCATTGATAAATTCCATGGGATATGGGAAGCTTGGTGTGATTTTGCAGGGACACAGTATACTCCGCACAGGTATAGCGACCTGCGTAGGTCATTAACACATGTCTGAACATCTGGGGTGGTGGAACTAGATCATTTATGCAAAGTGTTCAAATTTGTCTTGGCTACTGTTCTCCAATATAGTTGCTTTTGTAATTCTGATGGATCCTAGACTCATGTTAAAATGTCTGATTGCATGTATGTACTTCTCCTTATATGTAAAGTTGGAAAGGTAAAGATTATCATTCATGTATGCAATGTGTACTGTATTAAGTGTATGGAATGATTGCATTTGTACTACGTTTCTTCAATAAAACGAGTTTAAAAAAAAAACTACTGATAACCAGGAATACACCACAATAGAATCTGTGAAGGAACCACAAAACAAAACACAATGACAACAAAAGAACAGGGAACAAACACAACAGACCATAAACACACAGTACAGCCATCAAATAGATAACACCTAACTGTGAACATGTCAATTATGGCCTACTTAAAATTCACAACTGAATTCCAAACCAGTTGTGGTTCGTTATTCAGATCTTTGAACACATGGTTTAGCAAATGTGTGGAGGAGATTCTCATGTAGCCATTTTATCCGTTCCTAAATCCACGACTTGATGTAATGTGGCCATTTTCTATTGTTTCATTACTAGGCTTTCCACGGTTGATTATACCATGGCAGTTTTTAGCAATATGTCCCATCTGACCACATTTAAAACATTTAACAGCACCACATTGCTTAGTACCCAAAGCCTTGTAGTACTTCGCAATATGGCCTGAGCTGGTACATGCAAAACATTTAACAGTACATGCTTTGCTGGACTTAGGGCTGTCAACAGTGCATGATCTCTTAAAGTTCTGCATGGCTAGGGACGCACTTCTGATTATCGTACTCTTACATTTGCGTAACACTTTAGTAACCGTGTTACCTTCAGGTTTCTCGATGTGATCATGATTTGGGACATCTGATCCATCACTCTTTCTACTCCCCCCTTTTTGTCCTGTAGAGGGCAAACTTACAGCAGAATCAGACCTTGAAAAAGACAAGACCAGTAAAATTTTTGAGAAATATTTTATGATATTTTAGATGCTGCCAACCAAATGTTACCTACCAGCAAGCTCATCATTCAACTTGGCAATGATGGCATCCGGAGATGCCACCTTATCCTTAAACGCATTGATCACAGCATAAGACCCAGTCAGCTGTGCATCAATATCATCACCATGATTTTTCAAATCTATCACCTGCAATTCCAGCATGCAAATTTGCTTATCTCTATCAATTTTACATTGGGCATTCTCTGCCAGTTGTGTCTGCAAAGCACAAACCCGCTTCACATTGTTGACACAACACTGGCAGTGAAGATTTGTGGAATCACTCTTCATTTCTGAGTTCTCAGGCTTCCACGTCACCTCATACACATATATCAGTTTAGCCAGCATGTGGAGTCTTTTGGAGGTTTTGGACAGGTGAGGTACACACACACACGCTTATAGGTAATTGCCACCTCAACATTAGAACTGGTACGGTCCATACGATGATGGATTGAATGTTAGAGGGGAAATGGAAGGCGATGTTCCGCCCCACAATTAGATTCCTAGGTACCAAGACATCACCTCATCCTCAGGGATGTTAACCTGCCGTGATAGAGACATGGATATTGTCCCAAAAAGATTGTTTCGTCTTCAATCAAAATACGGAAAAGATTTGGAAAGATAACGGGTTGCGTACAAAGGTTGTCGAAAGGCGGGCTAAGCCATTCCAAGGCTGACCGTGTGAGGGCACAAGTAGCCTTACACAGGTCGGCATGCTAAAATGGAATTGGCCGCTAAAAAGACCCGCTGACACCTCTAAAGTGAAAAAGATTCATAAGAAAGATCAAGATCCAAGAAAGAAGAAGATCAAGGACTTTGAGTTTGGTTATAGACTTTGCGTTTCTATGGACTTTCAGCTTCGTTCTATGGACTTTGAGTTTTGTTATAGACTTTGCATTTATATGGACTTTTGAGTTTGAGGACTAGCAGGAAGGTGTCCTTGAGGCGATAACTGATGTCCGGAGTACCTATATCCAAAATTACACTTCATTCTATCTACGACCATTACCAGTAACAGGGTTGAGGGGGTAATACAGATCAAACACCTCCAGAAATTTCATTGTCGTGTTCCCGACAACATGGGGAATGTAAAGGGAAGTGTCCCCTATCAATGGAGATGGAGGGGGGTGTATGTGTATATATATATGTGTATATATAATATGTATATCTTGATGTCCCAGGAGCCAGGTCTGTAGAATCACAGACTTGTTTGTATTAGCAGGGAGTGAGATGCAAAAGAAGCCTGTCTCCTTACTCTGCAGGGGGCCAGAGAGGTAATTGGGGATGTATCTTGTGATACACTCATGTAACACAGGACATCCCCACTGATTAACTTACCTCCCTTCCCCCTCGAGATTCTGGGGAGGATGCAGGAAGTTCCAACTTCTTCCATCCCCCTCACCAGGTAATGAGATATCATGAGGTAGCCATAAGCCCATGCCCCCCCCCTTTCATGTGCATGAGCATGTGATGTCACACAGATGTGCACAGGAGGGTTTAAAAGGACAAACAGTCCCACACTTGCTCTCTTGTTTCCTGCTCCCCGGCTCCCAACGGACTCCCCTTCCCTCCTGGTCTGCTCTTGCCTCATGGCACTTCCTGAGAGATCACACCAACCTTGGACCAGATGAACTGCTAAGTATCCACGTGTAGCAGCAGCTACACGCAACTTCTCCCCTGCTCCTCACCTGCACATTCCCATACCCTGTTACACCCTAAGTAACCCTTGCAGTCCTGAGTTCCCTAAATAACCCTTGCAGTCCTGAGTTCCCTAAGTAACCCTTGCAGCCCTGAGTAACCATTGCTATCCCTAAGTAACCCCTGAATTGACTTGCTTTCCCACTATTTACCTGCTATCCCCTGGTATACAGCAACCTATTCCCCTTGTTATCCTCCTGAGCTAACCCTTGCTGTGCCTGTTACCTGATTAACCCTTAGTGTACAGGGATAGTTATTTCTAGGTGGGAGTCGGACAGAAACAGTGAGCATGTACATGTGTATTGTATTTTAATGTAACATATGTATGTTTAGGTAAGTGGGTGGCGGTATAATTAGGATTTTGATACCATGTTTTTACTGTACTACGTATAGTGTGAGTATACTCACTATATAATAATTGTTATATGTATTGGGGTATACTGATACTATACTGTGATCGGTTACTGTGTTTGGTGTATTTTATATGTAAATGTGATTATTGTTAGTAATAAATATTACCCTTTATTCACTATACAATTGTATTTATTGTATGGTCTTATTCCCATGAGTAGCAGCAAAGCAAGTAGATTAACAATAGTATAAGGAAAAGGTAGGGGAACTAGGCATAACCCTAGAAACCCTGATTATAAAGGAGGTAGTAATGGTGGGTGACACAAGCAAGTGAAAACTGCTATCACCCCACCCCCTTTAACACCACCCCTCCCAAAATATACAATAAAAAGTGATCAAAAGTCGCATGTACCCCAAAATAGTACCAGTAAGAACTACAACCTGTCCCGCAAAAAAACAAGCCCTTACACAGCTTTTTTGACTGAAAAATAAAAAAGTTATGGCTCTCAGAATATGGTGACACAAAAAAAATATTTATTTTTATAAACAAGTGATTTTATTGTGCAAATGCTGCAAAACATAAAAAAAAACAATATACACAAGGTATCGTCGTAATCGTACCGACCCACAGAATAAAGTCAAATGGTCATTTATAGCCCACAGTGAACTCCGTAAAAAAAAAAAGAATAAAAAAACATTGTCAGAATTGCTGGTTCTTGGTCACCTTGCTTGCCAAAAAATTTAATAAAAAGTGATAAAAAAAAATTGCATGTACCCCAAAATGCTACCAATGAAAACTACAGATTGTCCAGCAACAAATAAGCCCTCACACAAGGCCGGTGAAGAAAAAATAAAGAAGTTCTGGCTCTCAGAATATGGTGATGCAAAATGTGCAGAGTGTTCCAAAAGTGGTTAATATTGGGCACCAGTTATCAGTGCCACACTGGCCACATATCTGCGGATTATTATTTATTTACCCCATTATTATACCCTATTATTATTCCCCTGATGTACTTTGCCCAGCCCACATTATAAACTGAAATACCAGTAAAACGCCAAACAGAACTGCTACTAAGCTAAATCTGCACTCCCAAAGCAAAATGCTGCTCCCTCCCTTCTGAGCCCTACAGTGTGCCCAAACAGTTTACGTCCACAAATATGGTATCTCCATACCCAGGAGAACCCGGTTAATATTTTATGAGGTATTTGTCTTCAGTGGCACAAACTGGGCACAACATATCGTGCACTAAAATGGCATATCAGTGGAAAATTATAATTTTCACTCTGCACCATCCGCTGCGCATTAACCCCTTTACGCACCACGACTTAATAGCATGTCGTGGAGTGGGGGGTGATGTATGGAGCGGGCTCACATGCTGAGACCGCGCCATATGCTGCAGGTGTCAGCTGTGTATTACGCTGTTACAGGAGCCTGTAAAAATGACAATATACTACAATACATTAGTACTGCAGTGTATTGTACCAGCAATCTACTGATTGCTGGTTCAAGTACCCTAGGGGGACTAATAAAATGTGTAAAAACAAAAGTAAATAGTTATTATTAATGAAAAAGAAAAAATAAATATTTTAAGTCCAAAAAAAACCTTATCCCATTTTTTCTCTAAAAGTAATGTAAAATTTTTTGAAAAATACACAAAATTGGTATCGCTGTGTCTGTAGAAGTCCGAACTATCACAATATATCATTATTTAACTCGTACGGTGAAAAATAAAGAATTTAAAACGGCAAAATTGCTGTTTTTTTGGTCACATTTGCTCTACCAAAAAAAAGTTGTATGTACCAAAAAATGGTACCAATAAAAACTACAGCTTGTCCCGCAAAAAATAAGCCTTCACACCGCTCAATCGACCAAAAAATAAAAAAAGTTATGCCTCTCGGAAAACAATTTTTTTTCAACAAATAGTTTTTACTTTGTAAAAGTAGTAAAATAAAAAATAAAAAATATTTAAATTTGGTATCACTGTACTATTATTGAGTCACAGAAAAACATTTAAGTTGTCACTTTTACTGCTCGATGAAAGCAGTAAAAACAAAACCCAAAAACCAATGGTGGAATCGCAGTTTTTTCCAATTTCAGCCTGCAAAGAATTTTATGTTTAGTTTCCCAGCACATTAAATGGTACTTTAAATTGTGTCAATTGAAACGACAACTCAACCAGCAAGAAATGAGCCCTCACACCACTCTATTGACGAAAAATTAAAAAAAAAATTAAAAAGTTATGGCTCTTGGAAAGCGGGGAGGGGAAAACGAAAAAGAAAAAGCAAAAAATGGATCAGTCTGGAAAGGGTTATTTAATTTCTAATGAAAAAAACATTTATGACCACATGTGGATTCTTGTTAAAAGACAGAAAAACCATATAGATAGAGAACGGCGCTCCTCTAAGGTGATAGCGTTCAGATCGAAAAAATACAATTAATACCAGATGGAATAGAGCTCACCTTAGTAAGTTGTGCAGTGTCGCTAGCACAACTTAACTTTGTAGCTTGTAGGTACTTGTGCCCTTCCAGGCTTAGTCCCACTGTGCTTGCCTCTGGAGCCATAACCGCATCGAGTGAATCCATCGTGGGAATCCTCTTCCTCGTGGTTTTAAAATGAAGCAGACTTTAAAGAAAAAAATGCTCCTATGTACGGGCGCTCAGGTGTGAATGAGATATTTCTTCCATGAAACTGTCAGTTGTAAAGCAACGTTTTTATTTGAATTACAGATAAAACAATAAATAGGCTGTACTGCAACGCGTTTCGACCACGCACCGTGGTCTTCGTCAGGCAGATATGCCTGACGAAGACCACGGTGCATGGTCGAAACCCTAACGGTTTCGTGGAAGAAATATCCCATTCACACCTGAGCGTCCGTACATAGAAGCATTTTTTTCTTTAATGACCACATGTGGGGTATTGCCATACTCGGGAGAAATTGCTTTACAAATGTTCAGGTGCTTTTTCCACCTTTTAGCTTTTGTGAAAATGAAAAAATTCAACATTTTAGTGGAAATAATGTTGATATTCATTTTCACGGCCTAATGCTAATAAATTATGCAAAAGACCTGTGAGGTCTAAATACCCACTATACCCCTAGATAGATTCCTTAAGTGGTGTAGTTTCCCAAATGGGGTCACTTTTGGGTGGTTTCCACTGTTTTGGTCTCTCAGGGGCTTTGCACAGGCGACATTGCACCCAAAAACCACTTCAGCTAAATTTGAGCTCCAAAAGCCAAATAGCGCGATTTCCCTTCTAAGCCCCGCTGTGAGTCTAAACAGCAGTTTATTACCACATTTGGCGTATTTCTGTAATCGGGAGAAGTTGTTTTACAAATGTTGGAGTGCTTTTTCTCCTTAATTCCTTGTAAAAATTAAAAATATCGAAGTTTTTTTCAGGAAAAAAAAGTACATATTCACCTTTACAGACTAATTCCAATGAATTCAGCAAAACAACTGTGGGGTCAAAATTCTAATTATACTCCTAGAAAAATTTCTTGAGGGGTGTAGTTTCCAAAATGGGGTCACTTTTGGGGGATTTCCACAGTTTTGATCCCTCCAGTGTATTGCAAACGCGACAACGGCACTGAAAACTATTCCAGCAAAAACAGAAATCCAAAATCCAAATGGAGCTCCTTCTCTTCTGAACCCTGCTGTGGGTCTAAACAGCAGTTTATTACCACATATGGGGTATTGCTGTAATTGGGAGAAATTGATTAAGAAATGTTGGTTTTTTTTCTCCTTTATTCCTTGTAAAAATTAAAAATGTCTACGTTTTTTCAGAAAAAAAGTAGATTTTCATCTTCACATACTAATTCAAATAAATTCAGCAAAAAAAACTGTGGGTTCAAAATGCTAACTATACCCCTAGATAAATTCCTTGAGGGGTTTAGTTTCCAAAATGGTGTCACTTTTGGGGGGTCTTTACTGTTTTGGCACCACAAAATCTCTTCAAACCTGACATGGTGCCTAAAATATATTCTAAAAAAAAAAAAGGCACCAAAATCCACTAGGTGCTCCTTTGCGTCTGAGTCCTGTGTTTCAGTCCATTAGCACACTAGAGCCACATGTTGGATAATTCTAAAAACTACAGAATCTGGTCAATAAATATTGAGTTGCATTTCTTGGGTAAAACCTTCTGTGGTACAGAAAAAAATGTATTACAAATTAATTTTGGCAAAAAAAAAAATTACATTTGTAAATTTCACCTCTACTTTTCTTTCATTTCTGTGAAACGCCTAAAGGGTTAAAATACTCAAGTATAAATGGGCTTCTGTGGCATCATGGTTCATGCTCAGAAAAAAGCTGATGCAGGCGAAACTCGAGTCGGGTTGCTCAAGTTGTTTGGATGCCACGTGGAGTTTTTATCTTTAATACGCTGATTTTAATATATGTTTGTGAATATTAATAAACCCAATCAGAATTCCCTGTAACTGGATTGAGATGTTATTTACTCTATGTCCATGTGTTGTTTTTCACTTAATAGTAAGGACGTCTTTGGGAAGATCTTTCTGGACTTGGAATGTATAGCCTTTTGCAGGCAATATGGAATGACATTTATTCGTGGAACAGGAGGGAGCATTGGGCTTCTGTATGAAATTGCTTGCCGATAGAGGGCAGTGGCTGTGCTATACAACTGACACCCCACTCTAATGGGTAGGATCGGAGATTAGATCCCAGGCATTTAACCCTTTAGATGCCATGGTTCAACAGTGGCCACGGCACCTTAGTGTAAACCACAGGGGGAGGGAGCTATGTAAGCCTATTGCCACCCCTGCAGCGCGATCGCGTGATACAGATGGGTTGCAATGGCAGCCAGGAACCTAACAATGGCCCCCAGGTCTGTTATGTGCTAGAGCCTATTTTGGGGCCTCACATTCTACCCGTCATTATACATTGCAGTCTAAGGCCCTGTTCACACGTTTTTTGACGCGGAAACCACGTTGGAAAACGCGTAAAAAAATGTCCGAAAATGCCTCCCATTGATTTCAAAGCGACATGCCCTATCTTCGGCCATTTGCATCTCTGACCTCCCATTGACATCAATGGGAGGCAGAGAAAGCGTATTTCGAGTTTTTGCCCCTTGCACTTAATAGGCGAAAACCAAAAAACGCAGTGAAAGTCGCCGCAAAAAACATAGCAAACGGCGTGCAGGCAGATCAATTTTGAGGCAGAATTTTCTGCTTGCAAAAAAACTCAGTGTGAACAGGGCCTTAGAGTCCCATGGAGTGACTAAAATAATTAAAGTTTATAGAAAATAAAAAAAATTGGTATTACTGTAATCAGAACGACCTGCGGAATAAAAATAACGTAATTTTTAGTGCAAACATTGGTGGAATTGCTGTTTTTACATTACGCCGCCCAAATTAATTAAGAAAAGTTGTTCAATACATTATATGCACCCCAAAATGTTACCATGTTACTAAACAAATCATCCCAACAACAATTAAGCACTCATATCCCTCATACAGCTACGTGGATGAAAAATTAAAAAAGTTCTGGCTTTTGGAATGCATAAACCTAAAAAAAAAAAAAAGATTGCTATGTTTTTAGGGCCTAAACTAGGCTGCGTCCTTAAGGGGTTAAATACTAATATGTAAAATTAGATAATAATTACATAGCTTATCACTTACATTATATATGTAACATGCAAAAGTTAAACATAAACTCATGTTTCCACCCTCAAGAAATTTAGCAGCTGCCTGGATAAAACAAATTGCATTATGTTGCATTCAAATATTAAATGCTCTATTCAGGTCCAGATGGATGTGCTGGAGGTCAGTATACAAAGCATGGATTTACCAACACTACAAAGAGATATTATTTAATCACTATATGCATTTTGTGTGCAACTGAATGCTATTACTATGTGAATTTGGAGATCAGAATCTGCAGAATGGATAGCAGTAGAATCTATTGATTCCAAAGATATCTGGTACAAATAAGACTAAGTGCCATCTGTAGACAAAGTCACTATGCATCTCACTTATTTTTTCACTAGTACAATAGTTCTTTATACTAAACCAAGACGCAGGGGTCAGAAAACAAAACACAGATATGACAAAAAAATAATTGTCTACGCTATATATATATATATATATATATATATATATGTGTGTGTGTGTGTGTATATATGTATATATATACATATATATATATACATATATATATATATATATATATATATATATACATATATATATATATATATATATATATATATATATATATATAGGTAGAGATAAGCAGCACTCTGCGACAGATTCCAACACGGTAATGGGTGCAAGCAGGTAATCCAGATCCGTGGATTATAAAACATAAACGAAAGAAATCCCACAGCACTCCGATGGTTCCAAAAAGTATGTGATTTATTTAGACAACAGCTGCAACGTTTCCGTCCTGCTATAGGACGTTTTTCTTGTATATATATATATATACAGTGAAGGAAATAAGTATTTGATCCCTTGCTGATTTTGTAAGTTTGCCCACTGTCAAAGACATGAACAGTCTAGAATTTTTAGGCTAGGTTAATTTTACCAGTGAGAGATAGATTATATAAAAAAAAATAAAAAAATCACATTGTCAAAATTATATATATTTATTTGCATTGTGCACAGAGAAATAAGTATTTGATCCCTTTGGCAAACAAGACTTAATACTTGGTAGCAAAACCCTTGTTGGCAAGCACAGCAGTCAGACGTTTTTTGTAGTTGATGATGAGGTTTGCACACATGTTAGATGGAATTTTGGCCCACTCCTCTTTGCAGATCATCTATAAATCATTAAGATTTCGAGGCTCTCACTTGGCAACTCGGATCTTCAGCTCCCTCCATAAGTTTTCGATGGGATTAAGGTCTGGAGACTGGCTAGGCCACTCCATGACCTGAATGTGCTTCTTTTTGAGCCACTCCTTTGTTGCCTTGGCTGTATGTTTCGGGTCATTGTCGTGCTGGAAGACCCAGTCACGAGCCATTTTTAATGTCCTGGTGGAGGGAAGGAGGTTGTCACTCAGGATTTGACGGTACATGGCTCCATCCATTCTCCCATTGATGCGGTGAAGTAGTCCTGTGCCCTTAGCAGAGAAACACCCCCAAAACATAATGTTTCCACCTCCATGCTTGACAGTGGGGACGGTGTTCTTTGGGTCATAGGCAGCATTTCTCTTCCTCCAAACACGGCGAGTAGAGTTAATGCCAAAGAGCTAAATTTTAGTCTCATCTGACCACAGCACCTTCTCCCAATCACTCTCAGAATTATCCAGATGTTCATTTGCAAACTTCAGACGGGCCTGTACATTTGCCTTCTTGAGCAGGGGGACCTTGCGGGCATTGCAGGATTTTAATCCATTACGGCGTAATGTGTTACCAATGGTTTTCTTGGTGACTGTGGTCCCTGCTGCCTTGAGATCATTAACAAGTTCCCCCCGTGTAGTTTTCGGCTGAGCTCTCACCTTCCTCAGGATCAAGGATACCCCACGAGGTGAGATTTTTGCATGGAGCCCCAGATCGATGTCGATTGACAGTCATTTTGTATGTCTTCCATTTTCTTACTATTGCACCAACAGTTGTCTCCTTCTCACCCAGCGTCTTACTTATGGTTTTGTAGCCCATTCCAGCCTTGTGCAGGTCTATGATCTTGTCCCTGACATCCTTAGAAAGCTCTTTGGTCTTACCCATGTTGTAGAGGTTAGAGTCAGACTGATTAATTGAGTCTGTGGACAGGAGTCTTTTATACAGGTGACCATTTAAAGGAACAGTGTCATCACAAATTATTTTTTTATATGTTAAAGATGTTAGTGCTTTATTAAAAACGTTTATATTCATTTGTGTGTTTGTGTTTTACTTTTTCTTATTTTTACACTTTTTCTTCCCTATGGGGGCTGCCATTTTTTGTTCCATTTCTGTGTGTGTCGATTAACGACACATACAGACATGGAATACGGCAGCCACAGTCCCATAGGGACTGCGAACGGCTCCCGTCCCATTGACTGCAGTGTACGGCGTCTGTGTGGGAACTGCGCATGCGCCGCTCCCACACAGTCCTATTCGAAATTGGCGCCGTCCGGCGCCATTTTCCTGTGGACCGGAAGTCGCGGCCGGACAGTAATATTACTACTTCCGGTCGCGGCTTCCGGATTTGTGCACTTGCACCAGCGGCAGCAAACAGAGCGGACGGGCCGGAGGGAGCCGCGGCGGCAGGAGCAGGTAAGAGATCTCAATGTATGTTCGTGTTTGTGTGTGTTTACTACTGTATGTTAACCTACTACACTGTGGGTTAGCTCAAAAAATGGCGACACACAGTGTAGGAGGTTACACCGTTCAAACCCCTCGTTTATCCCGGCACTAGCCAGGATAAAGGAGGGGGGGATGCTGAGAGCTCACTAGAGCGAGGGCTTTTAACCCAATGTTGCAATGCTGCAATTTTGGGAACAGCTCCATCTAGTGGCCAAAAATGGGTAGTATTATAAATTAGAAATAATTTATAATATTTCCAGACTCGTGCAAAAAAAATAAAAAAAATTTGAACAATGTTTAATCACCCACACACTAAATGTTTAATTTTTAAAAAAAACAACATGTTTTTCTGGCAACACATTCCCTTTAAGACAGCTGTCTTTAATGCAGGCACCAAGTTGATTTGGAGGGTGTAACTGGTCTGGAGGAGGCTGAACTCTTAATGGTTGGTAGGGGATCAAATACTTATTTCTCTGTGCACAATGCAAATAAATATATAGAATTTTCACAATGTGATTTTTTTTTTTTTTATATATTCTATCTCTCACTGGTAAAATTAACCTAGCCTAAAAATTCTAGACTGTTCATGTCTTTGACAGTGGGCAAACTTACAAAATCAGCAAGGGATCAAATACTTATTTCCTTCACTGTATATATATATATACACACACACACACACACACACACACACACACACACACGTATGTATATAAATATATATATATATATATATATATATATATATATATATATATATATATATATATATATATATATATAAATACAAAAATTCAAATAAAGAGACAGCACTCCAAGGAAATAGGTGGAAAAAAAGGAGATGTGGTTTAATCACCCCACAGGCAGGCAACGTTTCAATCTGTTTGAATGAAATCTTTCTCAAGCCTTGAGAAAGATCCCATTGAGACAGATCGAAACGTTGCCTGCCTGTGGGGTGATTGAACCACATCACCTTTTTTTCACCTATTTCATTGGAGTGCTGTCTCTTTATTTTAATTTTTTTGTATCTGCAAGGGTTCTTAGCCTCAACCCAGGAGGTTCGCATCCACTACTGTAGCTGTGCTGCTTAACTATTTTTCATATAAGTGTGTATATATATATATATATATATATATATATATATATATATATATATATATATATATCATATCTATTTGTCTGTCTATCTATCTTAAAGTCTGATTTATAATCCATCATTATCCTTCGTCTTATTGCAATGATGATTCCCTCTCCTTCCCGGGCACGTTGGAGTTCTTTATTAACATGTTCCCACTGCTAAGTGACGGTTATGGTGTATAGATTATTGCCTTTTGACCTTTAATATTTTACACCAACGATTGATTTGAAATCAATTATTTTTAATTGAGGCCATATCATTCAGGATTTTTAGCCACATGGGTGCTGGACAACAGAGACATTACTGTATTTAGAATAAATTAAAAAAAATATGAGGGTACTGTAGGGCATATAAAAATACAACTAGCTGAACCCCTATAAAAGTTTGGCTTAATATAATTTAAAGGAACTGTGATATTGATTTTTTTCTGTAAAGAAACACTATAAACAAATCCGGCCTGATCAGCTAATATATAAGCATTCTCCCATCCACTAGGGGCAAGACTTCATCGAAGATTTCTGAAATTAAGGTAATTTAAAATAAATGTGTAACAAGTAACTTATACCTAACAAGTAACTTATACCTGAACCTCAACATGGGGACATGGAGTGGGGGAATTAAGGACATGTGGGCCCAAGATCAAATTTTTTACTTGAGCTTGCCCTCCCCCTTCCTTCCAGCAGTTTATTTACTATTTTTGCTTACATCTATATCACTAAATGCGACCTCGTTTTTAGGAGGATTAGTAGCTGACATACCACCCCTAATACATTTGTAACTAGAAGCTTGCGTCTACAATTCATAATCATCAATTCCGATGCAAGAATCATCTGTTCTTCCCCCCACTCCCCATTTACACCCCACTGTGCCAGTCTCTTCACTGACTTTCAATTAATATGAGATTATAATTCAAACGTATATGTTTCTTTTTAAAAAATGTTATACTTTATTTCCTTACTACCTGCCAGACCTCATCTACATACACTCTCTTAATCGTCTTCTCCACACCTCTTCTGACTGTGTTTCCCCTTATGACTTTTTTACATATGTTTTGCAATGTTAAATATTTTTGTGTCAAAAAAGACAAAAGTTTAGTAGGTATGATACCTTTATTGGCTAACCATAAAAATTATACATGCAAGCTTTCAGAACACACAGGCCCCAAGACTTCTCTAGAGCTGTCATTATTCTCTGGAACTCCTTGCTTTGTGGCTCTGTCTCTTCTTGAGAGACTCAACTTTAGCATAGAAAGTGAACATGCTTACAGCCAAACATGTTCATACTATATGCTAAAGTTCCAAATCTTCTAAAGACTAAAATGGAGAGTGAATGTGTCACGCCTCGTGGGGAATGTGGACCCACTAGGCCGCTCTGCCACAGCGGAATAGCAGCTGGCCAAACAAGAGTCAAAGATAGCCTTTAGGACTAAAGTACCTGGATAGAAGACTTGGCTGACACTTGACTTGGCAGACACTTGCCTTGACAGACACTTGACTTGGCAGACACTTGGCACAGATGATACTTGGCACCGATTACACTTGGCACCGATGAAACTTGGCACAGACACTTGACTTGGCATGGACAGTTGACTTGGCATGGACACTTTACTTGGCTTGGACACAGAACACTAATATTCCAGTCATCTCAGACACTTGACTTGACTCGGACACAGATACTGGATACAGGATACAGCTAAGGAACAATTTGCTAGACAAACATGGGTAGACACAACATTGCACAGACAAGGAATGAATGGGCAGAGTCCCTTTTGTAGTTCCTGGTATGATGGCGGCACCGAGATGAGAGATGCTGGCGGCCGCCAGAGGAAGTAGGATGGCAGTGATCGGCGGCTGCCAGTGTTACAGACTGCTCATACATGGCCACTTTTCCACCTGGAAAGGGAAATGGGCATCACCATTCTATATATGAATTAAATTCCCAGTGGTTGACATACACTAATATTACCTAAAGTAAAAAATAAAAATAATGATATACCCCAATACTCATATATGTTCTGAAAGTAGACACCTTTTACATTGTAAAAATGGCAACCCTAAAGTGGATGTTCTTACTTACCCATTTGACTGTTTGTTTTTGTTTTCTGTATTCTGTATCACAAATGTAAATTTTTTTTTGTCACAAAACCTAATCTGTGTTACAAAACGGTATTGTTGTTTTTTTTTTTTACAAAATGCCATTTTGTGTCATAAAATAGTATGTTGCATCACAAAATGACTTTTAATGACACATAATGGTATGTTGTATAATAGAATGATATTTATTTATTTATTTATTTATATTTATTCAATAACAGACCAATTATAGATGTTAGTTTTATCAATGGTGAATGTTTTAGCTTCCAGTCATAATATATGTAATGCATGAATGCAATTTCAAGGATAACACTTTTACATAAAACTTTAAATCTTAATTTTCTATGTTTAGGAAATGTAGGTCCTTGTCTTTGTTGTTGTCTGGATAATTTGCCTATTTTTCATGAAAAGTCAATAACTGTTTATTTACTTAGTAGATTGTTACTTGGCCAATCATGTGACTATCATTACCAATTGAAAATAAATCCTAATTTTAGCTTTAAAGAGGCTCTGTCACCACATTATAAGTGCACTATCTCCTATATAAGGAGATGGGTGCTGTAATGTAGGTGACAGTAATGCTTTTTATTAAAAAAAACGATCTATTTTCACAACGTTAGGAGCGATTTTGGTTTATGCTAATGAGCTTTCTTAATGCCCAAGTGGGCGTACTTTTACTTTCGACCAAGTGGGCGTTGTACAGAGGAGTGCATGACGCTGACCAATCGGCATCATGCACTCCTCTCCATTCATTTACACTGCACTAGCGATATAGTTATATCACTATGTGCAGCTACATACACAAGCCCTAACATTACTACAGTGTCCTGATAATGAATACACATGACCATCCAGCCTGGACGTCATGTGTACTCAGAATCCTGACACTTCTGAATCTTTTCTGTGAGATTTAGGGCGGGTTCACACGTGGCGGAATTTCACTTAAATTCCGCTGCGGACACTCCGCAGCGTTAATCCGCAGCGGTGCCGTTTGTCCATTGACTTACACTTTAATTTAGCAGTGTTCGTTTAGACGAGGCGTAAAATTCCGCTGCGGAGCATAGGCTGCGGAGCGGAATTTGGTGTCCGCAGCATGCTCTGTCTGTTGCGGAGCAGTGGCGGACTCATGGCGGAATTTCTCCATTGACTTCAATGGAGAGTCAAAATTCCGCAATGAAGTCCGCAGATCTTATGTGTGCTGCGGAGCGTATTGGTTTTACTACCATGACATTTCTTCATTCTGGACCTATGTATTTCTAGGTCTACAGCCAGACTGAGGAAGTCAATGGGGCTCCCGTAATGACGGGAGCGTTGCTAGGAGACGTCAGTAAATAGTCACTGTCCAGGGTGCTGAAAGAGTTAAGCGATCGGCAGTAACTGTTTCTGCACCCGGGACAGTGACTACCGATCTCAATATACATGTATCTGTAAAAAAACATATAAGTTCATACTTACCGAGAACTCCCTGCGTCTGTCTCCAGTCCGGCCTCCCAGGATGACGTTTCAGTGTAAGTGACGGCTGCAGCCAATCACAGGCCAAGCACAGGCTGCAGCGGTCACATGGACTGGCGCGTCATCCAGGGAGGTCGGGCTGGATGCCGAAAGAGGGACGCGTCACCAAGACAACGGGCGGTAAGTATGAAATTCTTTTATTTTCACTAGGGAAAGTGCTGTCCCTTCTCTCTATCCTGCACTGATAGGGAGAAGGGAGGCACTTTTCCCGCAGTCCGCAGCAGCTAGTCCGCATCAATTTTCTGCACATTTTGTGCAGATCCGCAGCAGAATCTGCGACGCAGATTCTGTGCGGCATTGATGCGGACAGTTGCGGAGGAAATCCGCCACGTGTGGTCATGCCCTTACAGCAACGGATATGAAATCTCGTTTACCTCCGTAATCTTGCGAGATTTCGTATCCGTAACCTAGAAACCAGACCATATAAACTTCTTAACAACTTTACCTTTTCTTCAATAACAGCGAAAGCACCAAAAAATTTTTTTTTTACCCTTCTATTCCTTCCTTTATTTCTTAATGAAGGTGTCTGGACCCTGTGAAATATGAAAAAGCATACATACACAGTGGTTTTGTAGCATTTTCACGGGCATTGGCAGTGGCATTTTTTTCTCACGATTTTCGCCCTAAGTTTCTATAAAACTTCAAAAGTGGCAGGGAAAATAGCGGTACAAAATGACTAGATAAAAAAGCCACCACAAATATATGTAAAAAAAAGGTCATTTAAAACCTTAAAAAGCATCGTTTTTTACATATGTTTTGCAATGTTAAATATTTTTGTGTCAAAAAAGACAAAAGTTTAGTAGGTATGATACCTTTATTGGCTAACCATAAAAATTATACATGCAAGTTTTCAGAACACACAGGCCCCTTCTTCAGGCTAATTTACAAATGAATGACTTAGAAAAAAGCACAACATTTAGGGTATGTTCAAACGCAGAGTCAAAAACGTCTCAAAATACAGAGCTGTTTTCAAGGGAAAACAGCTCCTGATTTTCAGCCGATTTTTTGTGCCACTCGCGATTTTCGCTGAACTTTTCGCTGCATTTTTTACGGCTGTTTTTGGAGCTTTTTTCAATAGTCTATGGAAAACATCTCCAAAAACGTCCCAAGAAGTGTCCTGCACTTCTTTTTCGTGGCCGTTTTTTTACGCGGTCGTTTTTAAAAAAAACGGCCCATCGGAACAGAACGCCGTTTTTCCAATTGCAATCAATGGGCAGATGTTTGGAGGCATTCTGCTTCCGATTTTTCAGCCATTTTTCTGCGTTTACGGCCGTGTGAACGTACCCTTAAGATGTTACACAAAGACAATTAGTACATAAGGTGATATATCATTAGGATAAGCCGGCCGCATAAAACTGAGGTTATAGGGGTGATGACTTAGGAGATCTGTAGTCAGTCTGATGGGGGATATGACGTGTGTCCATGTAGTGGCTCATAAATCCTGGTGTTAGATTGAGGCCTTGTTTCAATGACTGGAATTTTATCATCAGCTTGAATTCCCAAATTTTTCTTTCTCTGTTGTTCTTAGGCCGGATTCACACGAGTGTGTGCATTTTGCGCGCGCAAAAAATGTGGCGTTTTTTACGTGCGCAAAAGGTACTTAACAGCTCTGTGTGTCAGCCGCGTATGATACGTGGCTGCGTGATTTTAGCGCAGCCGCCATCATTATGATACTGTTTTTATGTTTGTAAACAGAAAAGCATGTGGTGCTTTTCTGTTTTCATTCATAGTTTTTACTGTTGATGCGCGAATCACGCGCGTCACATGGAAGTGCTTCCGTGTGCTGCGTGTGATTTTCACGCACCCATTGACTTCAATGGGTGCGTGATGCGCGAACAACCCACAACAATAGGACATGTCGTGAGTTTTACGCAGCGGACACACGCTGCGTGAAACCCACCGACAGTCTGCACGGCCCCATAGACAAACATAGGTCCGCGCGAGGAATCACACACGTTGCACGGACGTATTACACGTTTGTCTAAATAAGCCCTTAAAATGACCCTTTAGAATTAGGACCTTTAAATCTGCCAAACTGTGATCTGCTCCAGAGAAGTGTTTTCCCACGGATGTATCCACCTCCTGTTTCATTTTATGTCTGTGAAGATTCATCCTGGTTTGTAGTTTTTGTATGGTTTCCCCAATGTAGATTCCTTTATTGATGCACCTTGTACACTACATTGGAGGATGTACAGGAGAACGTGCCAGTGATTTTATAGTGCTGCTGCGTGTTTGGTATGTGGATGGTGTTTCATGACAACATGTTGGTACAGGTCTTGCATTTTCTACTGTTGCAAGGAAAGGTGCCAGTCTCTGATGGTGATGAGAGGGCACTTCTGACCAGGAGATTCTTTGGGTGGCTGTTTGTATGCAAGGAGAGGTAAATCCGGGAATATTTCCTTCTGTTTATTGTCTTTGTCAAATATGGGTTGGAGATCAGCAGCAATGTTCCTCAAGACGTTCAATTGGGGGTTGTATGTGACCATTAGGGGCATCCTGCTGTTGTCGTCGTCCTTTTGGTACTCCGGAGTATTTGTTCTTGGAATTTTTGTTGCTCTGTAGATCTGATCATTTATAATCCTTGGATGGTATCCCTGTTGTTAGAAAGTATTCCTTAGTTATAGCAGGTGTAAACTTTTTTGCATGTATAATTTTTAAGGTTAGCCAATAAAGGTATCATACCTACTACACTTTTGTCTTTTTTGACACAAAAGTATTTAACACTGCATATTGTTTCTGGCTAACACGGTACTACACTATTTTTTACATGTGTTTTAAATCTACACACAGCATTTTGGTTTGTGGGACTTTTTTTGGTGTTTTTTTTGGACAGTGGCATTTTTGTTTTTTCTAATGTACTGGTCCTTTCTGTTTGGGGTCTTTTTATTGACTATTACATTCCCCCTGCGTGGGGTATTGTTGTGTCAATTAGTGCTTTGTTGTGGGGTTTTGTTGTGGCAAATAAAGTTTGTTTAAAACCAAAGTCTCCCAAAGCAAACCTTAGGGTCCTTTCACATGGGCAGATTTCCTGCCCATAATGAGTGCCGATCATCGATATAGTAAGCCGATTGGCCCTTGTTTATCTTCCATTTATATGCGGCAATCATCGTGAGTATGCAAATTATTTGGGTATGAACAATCGCTAATACGATCATTAGTTCCCAAACAGTTTGCATTATTGTTGGCAGCACATCCCTTGCTTACACGGGGAAGATGTACTGCTGACAAACGATGATTTTAAGGTCCGCATAAAAGATGTGATCAATGACAAACGAGTGCTTGCTTGTTTGTCAGCTGATCGCTGGGCATGTTTACACTGGGCAATGATGAGGATTGAACATTCGTACAGATGTTCGTTTGGCCGATCATCGGCCCGTGTAAAAGCCCATTTAAAGCCACACCTTCTTAAAATAAGACACAAAATTAGAAAGTTAAATTTTTCATCCACCTCCCCGACTTCAAATGAGTGCTGCGCCCTGAATATTGCACTTAGAGCCTCGTATCATTTGAAAGTTAAGGTCCTTTCCTATAATACTACACCAAGATCGAGTCCTTATATTATAGTCACTGCAAGCATTTAAAGTCATGACTTATACATACTGCTTTGGTAGTGAAACGGTTGAATCATAGTTGGGTAGACATGTTTTTTCAGATTAAACCTATATGTGTAGCTGCAGTAAAATGATACATTGTGTTACATGACCGAGGTGGCCAATAAAAGTACACTGTTACCATGGTCTTCACATCACTTTAGCATACTACACAAGAGGAGTAGTGGCAAGACATGCGAGAACTGCAGTGGTGAAATAGGGGGGTATTGGTAATACAAGTATATTTGAAAGTGGTTTCATTTTTTCTTTCTTTAGAAACAAGTAGAGAAAATCTTGAAAAACCCACTCATGTATTTAGAAATTATTAAAAAATATATATATATTATAACAAAGCTTATTCAGTAATAGATACAGTCCATAGAGCTCATGTGGGGGGACGTGACCCAGAGCTAATGTGGCTTAGACTGGCAGTATGGGTGCTGTTGGTCTCCTGGGATGCTCCCCCTGCAGGTGCTTTGTTGCAGCGGCACTGGTTGCCATGCGATACTACACTTGATAGAGTAGGAACCCACTTTAAAGAGGCCGCCGTGAAGTGGCAAGTGGGCTTATACAGTTTGATCAAAATGTAAACAAAAAAACCTCATGTTAATACATTTTTATATTTTGCTTAGCCACAATAGATCAGGTTTTCTTCTCTCCCCTTATGAATACATAATATGTTATGTACAACCTGCACAGAATAAAACTCACAAAATTGTTTATTACACCAAATATGTCCTTTAAGATGTGAAAATGCAGTAACATTGTACTATATATACAGTACTTTATATGAAATGTATGTCTTCATATAATGATAGGTTATATAATAGGTTATGATAATTTATATGTATAATATACATACTGTACCTAGAAACTAAGGTGAAGAAATTAAGAAAAAAAACTATTGGGCGCTTTTGCTTGTGTTCACATCAGACTGTTATTTATCCTGGGGCAAACCACCAGACATGGATGTGACTAAAAGAGGTAAATGTCCCATTGATCTTTGTTTATCTAAAGCGACACGTCGTTACATATAATAAAAATGAAGAGACAGCCCCTGTCATTTCAACAGCAAAAATATCCCACTGATGGACAACTGTGCTCAGTGCTGTTTACCACGGAATATTTGGAAATGGTTATTCCAAAAGAAATGCTCCGCAGATCTTCTGCACACCGCCTTTCATTCCCTTCCCAAGTTTAATATTCTGTAGGTCCAGTATAAGAGCTGCAGCCAAGCGTGACCCTGCTGTCAGGAGTGACCCTACAGAACTTATATGTATAGGGCGCTGCTCATAAATGTTTCTAAACAGAACATTTAGTTCACACAGCACGGATACACTGCGCAAAAGCATGCACCCTTTCCGCCCTGTGTGCCGCAGGGAATTCCGGGAGACAAAACGCACCAAACTGTGGTGCAGTTTTTCACCCGGAATGTCCGCTGCAGAAAACTGCTAACTGGCCAGCCTCCTGGGATGATGTTCATGCCAGGAGAATTCTGCAGCCTGTGATTGGCTGCAGGCGGGGATCACATGGGATAAAGCATCATCCCAGGAGGCCGGCCCTCTGACGTCATCCAGGCCGGCCTCTTGGGATGACGTTTCATCAAATGTGACCGCCACTACAGCCTGTGGCCTTGAGGAAGAAACACAGACTCCTGGGTAAGTATAAGTTGATGTTTTTTCTCTGCGAACCTGCCGCAAAAAACGCAACAATTGCTATTTGTTGCTGGTTTTACCTCCTCATGGAATTCATTGGGGAAAACCCCCAACAAATAAGCAGCATTTACGCAAATACAATTGACGTGCTGCAGAATAAAATTCCGCACTGCAGGTCAATTTCTGAGCGTTTTTTTCCGCTCAGTATTTATGCAGCGTGTGGATGAGATTTGTTTTATCTCATCCACTTTGCTGCTACTGTAATTGCTGCGGATTTCCCACAACGAATTCTGTTGAGAAAAATCTGAATATTTACGCAACGTGTGACCCTTAGGCTGGGTTCCCACATAGCAAAAACGCTGCGGTATTTCCGCAACGGAATTCTGTGCGGAAATTCCGCAGTATTTACAGTATCAGCAAAGTGAATGACATTTAGAAAATCTTGTGGATTTCTGTGACAGATTTACCAGCGTTTTTCTGGAGATTCTGCTGCAAATTTTCTGTCACACAAAATCTGCAGCATATCCTGTGTGTGGGCACATACCCTAAGGGCATGGCCAGACGTGGCGGAATTGCTCTGAAATTCCGCCGCGGAAATCCGCAGCGGATATTTTCTCCATTGCTTTCCACTCCGCTGCGGACCATAGGCTGCGGTGTGGAATTTGGTGTCTGCAGAATACACTGGCTGTTGCGGACGTGTAGTGGACTTTTTGCGGACTCATTGCGAAATTTCTCCATTGACTTCAATGGAGATTCAAAATTCCGCAATGAAATACGCAGATGTTATGTGTGTTGCGTAGCGTATTGCTTTTACAATCATGATATTTCTTCATTCTGGCTGGACCTATGTATTTCTAGGTCTATGGCCAGACTGAGGCCCCATGCACACTAACGTAAAAACGCCCGTAATCACAGGCCGTTATTACTGCACGGGCAGACACATAGAAGTCAATGGGGCTCCCGTAATTACGGGTGACTAAGTGTGTGCACCCGTAATTACGGGAGCGTTGCTAGGCGACGTCAGGAGATAGTCACTGTCCAGGGTACTGAAAGAGTTAAACGATCAGCAGTAACTGTTTCAGCACCCAAGACAGTGACTTCCGATCACAATATAGATCAACCTGTAAAAAAAAATAGAAGTTCCTACTTACCGAGAACTCCCTGCTTCTTCCTCTAGTCCGGCCTCCCGGGATTACTTTTCAGTCCATGTGACAGCTGCAGCCACTCACAGGCCAATCACAGGCTGCAGCGGTCACATGGACTGCCGCGTCATTCAGGGAGTTCGGGCTGGATGTCGAAAGAGGGACGCGTCACCAAGACAACGGCCAGGTAAGTATGAATTTCTTTTACTTTTACTAGGGAAAGGGCTGCCCCTTCTCTCTATCCTGCACTGATAGAGAGAATGGAAGTACTCTTCACCTGAAGACGCAACGGCTAATCCACATCAATTTCCTGCACATTTTAGGCAGAGCTGCAACTGAATCTGCAGCGCAGATTATGTGGGGCATTGATGGGGATAGTGTCGGCAGAAACACGCCACGTTTGGCCATGCCCTTATAGTAAACGTAAAATACCTTAAGACCCCCGGGACACACTGAAGATTTTGTTCCAGTAATTTCTGCAACTGAAAATCAGTTCCATTCGTCTGAATGAGGTTGTTTCTGCAGCAAGTCCTAAATTTGCAACAAAATCTGCGGCATGGGCAGGGGGCCTAATAAGGTAGAATTCAACCCAAGATTCGCAAAACTAAATTTTGTGGCAGAAATTTTAATTATATGGCACAAAATATTACCAAACAGTAATGTTTTACAAAAATAAAATGTTTTACAAAATAATGCGTTACAATATAGTATTCTGTTTTTCACAAATTGGTCTTTTGCGTCACAAAATAGTATGTTGTATCACAAAATGGCTTTTAATGACCCATAATGGTATGTTGTATAAAAGAATTGTATCCTGTCTAATTTGCCCATATTTTACGTTTATTGTACAATAGACCAATTATAGATGTTAGTTTTATCAATGGTGAATGTTTTAGCTTCCAGTCATAATATATGTAATGCATGAATGCAATTTCAAGGATAACACTTTTACATAAAACGGATGCACTTAGTTAAGCTTTATTCTCTATGTTCAGAAAATGTAGGTGCTTGTCTTTGTTGTTGTCAGGATAATGTGCTTGTACAATCATCCTTTTACTTAGTAGATTGTTACTTGGCCGATTGTTATTACCAATTCAAAGTCAACCATAATTTCTGCACTAACATGAAGACTGGTGCCTGCATGAAGAGCATCAAATACTGGCCTTAGAGTGGTGTTATTGTTCAATATGCGCTAAATCAGTGGGTGCAGTAATAATCATGGACGCTGTTTAACCCGTTAGTGACTGCCCCATAGTGTTTTTACGTCGGTCACTAATGGGCTTTATTCCGATGCAATAGCATTTTTACGTCACTGCATCGGAATAAATAAACAGAGAAGGGAGCCGTTAAATCTCCCTGCTCTCAGCTGCAAGAGGTAGCTGAGGGCTGGGGGCATCCCTGCTCGACCGGGTGAGATCGATATTAGTATTGATCTCACCCGTGTAAACCCTCAGATGCGGCGCTCAATAGCGTGCGCCGCATCTGAATGGTTTTGGAGAGAGGGAGGAAGCTCAAGATCACCGAGTGTCTGCGTCTCCGATGGCAGCCGGTGGGCCTAATAAAGGCCCCCAGGTCTGCCTGTAGTGAATGCCTGCTAGATCATGCCTCTGGCATGACCTAGAAGATGCCTGTCCGTTTTACATGGACAGGCAGTAATACACTGCAATACAAAAGTATTGCAGTGTGATATAAAAGCGATCGTATAATCGCATAGTGAAGTCCCCTAGTGGGATTAGTAAAAAAAAAAAAAGTTTCATAAAAAGTGGGGAAAAAAAAAAAGGGAAAAACCCACTTTTCCCCCTTACAAACTGCTTTATTATTAATAAACAAAATAAAGTAAAAAAAGTTACACATATTTGGTATGGCCGCGTACGTAATGACCCGAACTATAAACTTATTACATCTTATAACCTGCACGGTGAACGTCGTAAAAAATTAAATTCTTATAAAAATGTTTTCTTTGTATCCAGCCTTAAAAAAAATGGTACCGATTAAAAACTACACGTTGTCCCGCAAAAAAAAAAGCCCTCCTACAACTGCATCGGCGAAAAAATAAAAACGTTACGGTTCTTCAAATATGGAGACACAAAAACAAATAATTTTGAAAAAAATGTGTTTTCACTGTGTAAAAGTAGTAAAACATACAAAAACTATACAAATTTGGTATCTTTGCAATAGCAAAAACCCACTGAATAAAGTTATTGTGTTATTTATACCACAAGGTAAACGGCGTAAATTTAGGATGCAAAAAAGTGTGGCGAAATTGCTGTGTTTTTTTCTATTCCCCACAAAAAAAAGTTAATCAATAAATTCTATATACCCCAAAATGGTGCTATTAATAAACACAACTTGTCCCGCATAAAACCAGACCTTATACAGCTATGTCGACGCAAAAATAAAAAGGTTATAGCTCTTTGAATGAGACAATGGAAAAACGTAAAAAATGGCTTTGTCATTAAGGTCTAAAATAGGCTGGTCATTAAGGGGTTAAAGGGGTTTTCCCACGAGCGACATATATGACATATCCACAGGATATGCCATAAATGTCAGTAAGATATCTCTAGAATGGGGCCCCTAAACCCCATTCTAACTGTTTGTGTTCCGGCTGATTTCCGACCATGCAGGAGAAAACAGCATAACTCGCTGTTTCCGTAAGCCCCATAGAATTGAATGGTAGTTACGGAAACAGCGTAGCTCGCATGCTACGCTGCTTCTGTAACTGCCATTCACTACTATGTGAGTTTCGGAAACAGCATAGCTCAGCAAGTTACGCTATTTCCATAACTCCAGACCAAGTAATCAAGTGGCTGGGAGTCAGCGTGAGCACAAAAAGCTAGAACGGGGTTTAGGGGCCCTGCCCTAGGGAGGTGGGACCCTCATCTATCTGACATTTATGACATATCCTATGGATATCAAGAGAAAAATAATTTTTGAAGCATCACTAATCCCGAATCTGGTGCGGTGCACGCTGTCAAGCCAGGCAAACCCACTCCGGCATGATGTAAATTTCAAAAGAAGCAGTAGGACAACAGCACACGTCTTCAAAACTTCAAAGTGGTTTTTATTGTCAAGACATCCACAATCAACAGGCAACGTTTCGACCCATAGTGAGTGAGGAGTCTTTGTCAAGCCTAACATCATGTCTAAAAACATTGTTTTAAATAGGTGAATACAAGTAATCACATGGTCCGTTTCAACCAGTGAAAATCGTGAACCCGGTCTCCCAGGTGAAACATACATTAGTCTTAATGACAATCTTCAACTTGTTATATAATACTCAAAAAGTTTAAAAATGCAACATACAATACATCTTCAATACATCATCAATATCAATATATCAATCGCTATTCTTATGATGGAAAAACAAAGGAGGGAAGTTCACCGCACTCCAGGTTCCAGTTACGATCCTAGAACGCTACTGCGCATGCTCCGCAATCAGTCGTCTCTGCGGCACAATAGAAACAAGCATTTGACCAAAAAGAATATCACAATCGAGTATATATAGATAAAATAATATCCTCAATCATGGCAAAAATCCATCGATCCATATAGCGCAATTGTAGCTATATATATATATAAGCAACTTGGGACGAACTCAATTCGGTTGTCAAGGACGCCATCGCTAAGTGACGATAAGTCACGTGTGACCAGGACTCCGAAGAATCAACGAAAAAAAGGGAGAAAGGGCAGGTTATTTCTGCCTCTAGCTAATAATATAGATCACAAAGTGATAAGATCTTCAAATAATCTACTGTGTTAAATCGCCTACATGAATTAGATCACTGAAGTGATCAAAAAGTTAAGGGAATGCTCGTAATATCCATCCGATGATCTACATCAGACAATTATACCACAAAAGAAACACAAGACTATAAATTGATTATCGATCATCACCTGTGACCTCCCCATTAAGGTCCCTATGATCTCAAAAATAAATGCACAAAAAAACTCGCAATGGATGAAAACATGAGAGGAGCAATTATGATCTTCATTCTGGTCATATATCCGCTGGTGTGTGGTGAATGAATATCCATCAAGAATATTCTTAAACTGTAAAAAATATTTAAAAAGACATTAAGAAAACAGGAAGATGAAAATAGATGCAATGAAATGTATCCAAGAAATCACCCATCATGTGTACATTGTTAATAAAAAATGTTAAAAACAGCAATGGGATCTCAGAGTCAAGGTATTATCTTATATTCTGGATTCAAACCTTTGGGATATAAGGAATCTAATTCAAAGATGCAACGTAATTCCTTCTTTTTCAATAGCTTTTGTCTGTCCCCTCCCCTCCTGAGTATCGGGACACAATCTATTGCCCTAAATCTCAATTGATTTAACTGGTGATTTTTCTCAATAAAATGCCTCGGTAATGGAAGTTCCATCATTTTCTTCCTGATTGTACTCTTATGCTTATTAATTCTCAATTTAATAGGCATAGTCGTCTCTCCTATGTAAATTAATGAACAGGGACATGTGATCATATACATAACGAAATCTGAATTACATGTAAACCTATGTCCAATATTGAAGACCTTCCCAGTGTAGGGGTGCTGAAATTTATTCCCCTTCAAAATATTGTTGCAATTGCAACAATTTAAACATGGAAAATTTCCATTTTTGGGGGGGGCAAAGTAGTAATTGTGTGTTTTTCTTTCTACTTCCCACATCTGACTTAACCAATGTATCTCTGATATTCTTAGTCCTCCGATAGGACATTATAGGTGGTGTTCTCAACGTGCAGCGAGCACCATTGATGATACAAGGATTAATTTGAATCTTTCAAATAAAGAAAGGAAGGCTTTGAAGGAACTTATGAACAATAAGGAGATTACTATAAAACAGGCCGATAAAGATGGGGCCACGGTCATTTTGGATAGCATTAAATATTAATCTGAGATTTATAGACAACTGGCAGACAGTGAGATATATCAATTATTACCTAGAGACCATAAGTCAGATTTACTGAGAGAGATTAAAGGGATTATTGATGTTGCAGTGGAACAAGGCATTATTGACCAACAATTAGGGAATTTTTTGAAGGTAGAGGAACCAATCACTCCAGTATTATACACACTGCACAAGATTCATAAAAATTTGCATGCACCCCCGGTTAGACCAATTGTATACAATATTTCCATTTTTCTGGATAAAGTCCTGAGGGAATATGTTTTGAAGGCCTCGTCATATATCAAAGACACAACAGATTTTTTGAATAAATTACATAACATTGAGGCTAGAGGTCCCATATTACTTGTATCATTTGATATTATATCCTTGTATACTACCATTGAACACAATAGAGGTTTAAGGGCAATAGAGAAATGTCTCGCCAGCACCGGGTGTGAACCAGGGTGTGGACGCTTTATCCTACAGCTGTTGGAGTTGGTACTAGGGAGGAATTACTTCCTCTTTGGTGACCAGTTCTATCTACAGCTTAGGGGGACGGCGATGGGGTCCAATGTGGCCCCAAGGTATGCTAACATCTTTATATCCACCTTTGAGGAGGAGCATGTCTACACCTCTACATTCATGGGCCACATCCGCTGCTGGTGGAGATTTATTGATTACATTTTTGTCATATGGGAGGGTGATAGGTTGTGTCTAGATCAATTTTTGTTGGAACTTAACGCTCATATTCCAGCTCTTCAATTTACCATAGTTTGTTCTGACCGAGAGTTGCAATTTTTGGATGCATTGGTACAATTAAAAGATGGAGTATTCTCCACGGATCTATTTGTGAAACCCACAGACAGAAATAATCTCCTCTTAAACAGCAGTAACCACCCTAGACACATGATAGAGTCTTTGCCATGGAGTCAACTGCTAAGAGTTGATAGAATTGTGTCAGACACCACACAAAAACAAGTTAGGTTGACCCAGATGTGTAATAAATTTAAGAGGAGAGGATATCCTAGGAATCTTGTGCAGAAACATAGGGATAGACTAGACAATAGTTTGGAGTCTAAAATCAAGAATACACAAGTTGAACGTATACCGTTCATTTCAACCTTTGGCAATTTGAGTCGTCGTATAGGTAATAGGTAATATTCTGCGAAAGAATTGGCCGATAGTGTCGAAGGGACATAATGAGATTGACACGTTGAGAACACCACCTATAATGTCCTATCGGAGGACTAAGAATATCAGAGATACATTGGTTAAGTCAGATGTGGGAAGTAGAAAGAAAAACACACAATTACTACTTTTGCCCCCCCCCCCCCCCCCCACAAAAAAATGGACATTTTCCGTGTTTAAATTGTTGCAATAGCAACAATATTTTGAAGGGGAATAAATTTCAGCACCCCTACACTGGGAAGGTCTTCAATATTGGACATAGGTTTACATGTAATTCAGATTTCAATCAGTACAATCAGGAAGAAAATGATGGAACTTCCATTACCGAGGCATTTTATTGAGAAAAATCAGCAGTTAAATCAATTGAGATTTAGGGCAATAGATTGTGTCCCGATACTCAGGAGGGGAGGGGACAGACAAAAGCTATTGAAAAAGAAGGAATTACGTTGGATCTTTGAATTAGATTCCTTATATCCCAAAGGTTTGAATCTAGAATATAAGATAATACCTGGACTCTGAGATCCCATTGCTGTTTTTAACATTTTTTATTAACAATGTACACATGATGGGTGATTTCTTGGATACATTTCATTGCATCTATTTTCATCTTCCTGTTTTCTTAATGTCTTTTTAAATATTTTTTACAGTTTAAGAATATTCTTGATGGATATTCATTCACCACACACCAGCGGATATATGACCAGAATGAAGATCATAATTGCTCCTCTCATGTTTTCATCCATTGCGAGTTTTTTTGTGCATTTATTTTTGAGATCATAGGGACCTTAATGGGGAGGTCACAGGTGATGATCGATAATCAATTTATAGTCTTGTGTTTCTTTTGTGGTATAATTGTCTGATGTATATCATCGGACGGATATTACGAGCATTCCCTTAAATTGTTGATCACTTCAGTAATCTAATTCATGTAGGCGATTTAACACAGTATATTATTTGAAGATTTTATCACTTTGTTATCTATATTATTAGCTAGAGGCAGAAATAACCTGCCCTTTCTCCATTTTTTTCGTTGATTCTTCGGAGTCCTGGTCACACGTGACTTATCGTCACTTAGTGATGGCGTCCTTGACAACCGAATTGAGTTTGTCCCAAGTTGCTTATATATATAGCTACAATTGCGCTATATGGATGGATGGATTCTCGCCATGATTGAGGATATTATTTTATCTATATATACTCGATTGTGATATTCTTTTTGGTCAAATGCTTGTTTCTATTGTGCCGCAGAGACGACTGATTGCGGAGCATGCGCAGTAGCGTTCTAGGATCGTAACTGGAACCTGGAGTGCGGTGAACTTCCCTCCTTTGTTTTTCCATCATAAGAATAGCAATTGATATATTGATATTGATGATGTATTGAAGATGTATTGTATGTTGCATTTTTACACTTTTTGAGTATTATATAACAAGTTGAAGATTGTCATTAAGACTAATGTATGTTTCACCTGGGAGACCGGGTTCCCGATTTTCACTGGTTGAATCGGACCATGTGATCACTAGTATTCACCTATTTAAAACAATGTTTTTAGACATGATGTTAGGCTTGACAAAGACCCCTCACTCACTATGGGTCGAAACGTTGCCTGTCGATTGTGGATGTCTTGACAATAAAAACCACTTTGAAGATTTGAAGACGTGTGCTGTTGTCCTACTACTTCTTTTGAAATATCCTATGGATATGTCATAAATGTGCCTAGTGGGAAAACCGCGGTAAGTAGGCCATTTACTAGATGCCCTGTCGGTAGAGAACTGTTCCTTTACAAATTCTCTTTAGAAATCAGACCATACAAAACTCTTAACAACTTTACCTTTTCTTCAATAACAGCGAAACACTAAAATGTTTATTTTTACTCCTGTCTCTTTTCCTTCCTTTATTTCTTAAAGGCTATGTACACCTTTGACATCTTTTATATATATATATATATATATATATATATATATATATATATATATATATATATATATATATATATAAATAATTGTGCATCAGTGTGAATGGTCCAACTTCCTAAATACGTTTTATTAAAAATTATTTTTACCTTTTCAGATACATCTGCTTTGTATTCTAGTAGCTGTATCTTGCACTGAATCCTGTATTTGTCAGGGCCGCGGGACTGACCGGTTTAGTTTCAGCGGGTCCTGCAGGTCTCTGACATGCAGGATCGAGCTGTTAACGATCACATCTTAGTTAATAACTTAGATTTGATCAATTACAGTTGGATCCTGCGTGTCAGACACTGAACCCATCAGTCCTGCGGTTGTTTTGAATTAGCGACACTGCTCTGCACGCAACATTCTTGTTTGGAGCGGCATGCAAAGCGGTTGAGAAATTGTGTCTATGCTGTTGCTTGTGTTTTGCTGGTACTTGTAGTCCGATCTGAACTACTGTGTTAAAATTAGAATGTGCTGAAACTGCTGCTGCTGCCTGATCACCAGCAGCTTTTTAATTTTTTGCATCAGACCCATTTTTTTGCACTTTCCCTCTCCCTGTCCCTGTCCCACCCCACCACCTCCCTGTCCAACACCACCCCCTCCCTGTCCGAGTCCTTTTTTTTGTTTGTGATTTTTTAATTTGCACCATCTCCCTGTGTGTGCCCCGTAGCCACGAAGTGCTGGTTAGTGAACGCCACACTTATCAGAGTCTGTGGTTTTTTTTTCCGCAGGTTCTTTTTTCTTACTTTTTTTTCCTTTTCACCCACACCAATTACCTGTGTGTGTCCTGCGACCGCTGAGTGCTGATCAGTGACCGCCATCACTGATCGGCATCTGTGCTCAATTTTTGGCCCAGGATTTTTTTTATTTATTTTCTCCCAATTATCTTTTTAAATTAAAAAGTTTTTATTACATTTTCAATATAACAAAGAGAAAAATAAACACATTTGCACTCCATAATCCATTCCAATAGCAACAATTCCATACATTGTCAACAAGTGAACATACAATCATGATGAATTACAGTACACATACATCAGAAATAACAAACAGACATAACCAAATTTTTCGGCTGTAAAAGAATAAATTTAGAGAAAACCACCGTATTACCTTCTTCAAAGACATGTAAAGCCTATACCAGAGAGTGTGCCCACCCGTACAGAGACCACAGTACCATCCCAAAAACCATCAGAAGGTCACCCTAGACCCCAGTAAAAATTATACAGGACTATTCAAAAATACAGAACGTCAAATCAGAGGATGGGAAAGTGAACATGTAGCCTCCAAAATACCACCCGAAAACCCCAGCACCCATGTTACGGGGGAGGGGGGGAAGCCCCAGACAACCTATATTTTTTTTTAACTGGCGTTCGTACAGTAAATTTGACATAACGTAGATTTTTTTTTTCTTTTTCATTTTCCTTTTTTTTTAAAATTCTTCTAATCTTCTAATTTCTGTTCACTATACACGTGTAAAAACACTACACACAGACACCTCCCTGTGTAAAAGTAAAAGTTGATTACACATGTTAAAACACCAAACACCCCCTTGTAATAAATCAAAATGTCTCAATCGCCCAAAAGGATCTATTCACTTGAGGTGGCATATGCCATCATTGCCTCTGACACTGATACGACAAGGAATATGCCCCACTCCTTTTTGTTTCCTCCTCTTTTTTGTTTCCTCTTCTTCCTCCTCCTCCAGTGATGAGGAACCCTTCCCCACAAAGGTGCCCCAGGAGAGCAGCTGAGGCAAATGATTGATCCCATGTGGACTTCACCACCTAAAATTATGAGCCTCATATTCCGGATTTTATAGGCAGCTCAAGAATTCTGTTTGAGACTGCAGGCCTCACAGAAATTGACTTTTTCAAGGTCATTTTCTCTGAGGACAATTTTTCACTCAAAACCTCACGTCATCATTTGTTAGGTGGGCACCTGTAGATGAAACGGAGATGATGACATTTTGGGGCCTTGTGCTGCATATGGGGCTAGTGAGGAAGCCAAAGATTAAGCAATACTGGAGTGCAGATATTTTGTATAACACCCCAATTTACTGCATTGCCATGACACGAACTCGCTCTGAAGCGATTTAATTTTTTTTGCATTATAATGATAATACACAGTGCCCGTCCCAGGACGACCCCACATTTGACCATCTGTTTAAAATCAGGCAAGTCATAGAACATTTCAGCACAACATTTTTACAAGTGTTCACCCCCGATAAATATTTTTTCATAGACGAGTCCCTTGTTCATTTTAAAGGGAGGCTTAAATTCCGCCAATACCTGCCCAATAAGAAGGCAAGGTATCTAATTAAATTGTACAAACTTTGTGAGAGTACATCTGGGTATACACACAGGTTTAGGGTTTACGAAGGGAAGGACTCTATTATTGAACCATGAAAAAGCCCCCCATTCTTGGAGTTAGGGAGAAAATTGTGTAGGATTTGATGCACCCACTGCTGGACAAGGGTTATCACTTTACGTGGATAACTTCTACACCAGCATCCCACTATTTAGGTGCCTTTCTGCCAGAAGTGAAGCACAAGCAAAATTGCATCCTGGGCTACAATAACTACATGGGCGGGTTGATCTGATCAAGTACTGCGGCTGTATAGTGCCCTGCGGAAAACAAAGGTGCGGTACAAAAAGTTGGCCGTGCACATTGTACAGATGGCATTGTATAACGCTTACGTGCTATCCCAATGTGCAGGCCGGACAGGGACATTCCTTAATTTTTATGAGGTGGTTATTAAGGCACTTCTATTTGGGAAGCAGGCAGGTGTTGGCCCAAGCACATCTGCTGGTAGCGATGGTCCACGTATTGTACCAGGGCAACATTTCCCCAATGAAGTACCCCAAATTGCAAAGAAGGGAAGGGCACAAAAAAGTTGCAGAGTGTGTTCCAAAAGCAGAATTAGAAAAGACACTATTTACCACTGTGAAATCTTCCCCCAAAAAACCAGGCCTGTGTATCAAGGATTGCTTCAAAGCATACCATACATCCATAAATTAGTAATTTCATCCTTCATTTACCTCTTTATTATACCAAATGAGACATTGCGTCCACTCACACAAATCCAGCTAAATCCTGGCTCCAAAAGCAAAAGAGTGATTCTGAGCCCTGCCGTGTGTCCAAACAGTAGTTTATTATCACTTGTAGGGTATTTCTGTACTTGGGAAAATTGCTTTAAATTTTGTGGGGTGGTTTTTCTCCCTTAGTCCTTGGAATATTGCTTGTGGTAATGAACATTTTTTAAGCGCAAACTACGTTTTATTTGAAAAAATATAGATTAAAATTTTTGCGGCCTACTTCCAACACCTGTGGGGTCAAAATGCCCACTATATCCCTAAATAATTTCCTTGAGGGGTGTAGATTCTCAAATTTGGTGACTTTTAGAGGGTTTGCCCCTGTTTTGTCCCCTCAGGGGCTTTGCAAATGCATCATGGCCTCCGCAAACCATTCCTGCTAAATTTGAGCTCCAAAAGCCAAATGGCGCTCCTTCCTTTCTGAGCCCTGCCGTGTGTACAAACAGCTGTTTATGACCACATATGGGGTATGGTTTTACTCGGGAGAAATTGCTTTACAAATGTTGGAGTGTTTTTTCTCCTTTAGTCCTTGTGGAAATGAAAAAAAATTCGCTAAACCTTCATTTTATTGAAAAATATTTTAGATTTTCATTTTCATGGCCTACGTCCAATAATTTCTGAAACAAAAACCTGTGGGGTCAAAATGCTCACTATACCCCTAAATAACTTATTTAAAGGGTGTAGTCTGTCAAATAGGGTCACTTTTATGGGGTTTCCACTGTTTTGTCCCCACTTTGAAAATGCGACATGGCCTCCGCATACCATTCGTGCTAAATTTGAGCTAAAAAAGCCAAATGACACTCCTTCCATTCTGAGCCCTGCCGTGTTTCCAAACAGCTGTTTGTGACCACATATGGGGTATTGTTTTAATTGGGTGAAATTGCATTTTATTGGAAAAAATATAAATTTTAATTTTTACGGCCTACTTCCAATAATTTCTGCAAAAAATTGAGTCCAAATGTTCACTATACTCCTAAATTATTTCCTTGAGGGGTATAGTTTCCCAAATGGGGTCACTTTTATGGGGTTTCCACTGTTTTGTCCCCTCACGGACAAATGCAACATGCAACCATTCCTGCTAAATTTGAGCTCATAAAGTCAAATGGCGCTCCTTCCCTTCTGAGCCCTGCCGTGTGTCTAAACAACCGTTTATGACCACATATTGGGTATTTTTTTACTCTAGGGAAATTTCTTTACAAATGTTGGCGTGCTTCTTCTCCTTTAGTCCTTGTGGAAATTAAAAAAATCTGTGTTTTATTGGAAAAAATTGCATTTTTCATTTTCACAGCCCAATTCTAAGAAAATCTATGACATACCTGTGGACTCAAAATGCTCACTATAGATAAAGTCCTTGAGGGGTGTTTTTTCAAAAAATGGTGTCACTTTTGGGCCTTTTTACTGTTTTGGCACCGCAAGACCTCTTCAGACCTGACATGGTACCTAAAATATAATCTAATAAAATGGAGGCACAAAAATTCTCTGGGTGCTCATTTGCTTCTGATGCCTGTGCTTCAGTACATTAGCACACTATAGCCACATGTGGGATATTTCTAAAAACTGCAGTATCTGGGCAATAAATATTAAGTTGAGTTTCTCTGGTAAAACCTCTTGTGTTATAAAAAAAATTGATTAAAAATGAGTTTCTGCAAAAAAAAAAGAAATTTCACCTCTACTTTGCTTTAATTCCTGTGAAACGCCTAAAGGGTTAAGAAACTTTCTAAATGATGTTTTGAATGATTTGAGGGGTGTCATTTTTAGAATGGGGTGTTTTATGGGGATTTGTATTGTATGGGCCCCTTAAAGCCAATTCATGATTGAACTGGTCCCTGTAAAAATAGCCATTTGGAATTTTCTAAGTTCTAAGCCTTGTAGCGTCCTAGAAAAATAAAAGGATGTTCAAAAACTGATGCCAATCTAAAGAAGACATATAAGAGAAGTTAATTAGCAACTATTTTGTGTCTTATAACTGCCTGTCTTACAAGCAGATACATTTTAATTTAGAAAAAAATGCTAATTTTTGCAATTTTTTGCTAGATTTTGGGTGTTGTTTACAATTAAATACTGAATGTATCGACCAAATTTTACCAGTAGCATAAAGCACAATGTGTCACAAGAAAAAACTCTGGAATGCTTTTACCTATCCATGCGATTCTGAAAGATATTACCAAATAAATTGAGACATGTCAGATTTGAAAAATGAGGCTCTGTCAGGAAGGTCAAAATTGGCTGCAGTGAGAAGGGGTTAAGCTAAGTGACAGCACTACTTTCACGGACACAAGACTACTCTTCCTTCTATTTATTATGTAGCAGTTTCTGGCCAATGCCCCTACAGAATAAGGCCTCATGCACACAAACGTAAAAACGGACATAATTACGGCACGTAATTACGGGCCCATACCCCCCCCCCGTATGCTTGCGGGAAGGTGCCCGTGCCGTTGAAAAATATAGAACATGTCCTATTTCAGGCCGGGCAGGCCCATAGAAGTTGTCTGGATCCTGTGAAACATACATACATAGCATTTATGTAGTATTTCTTAGGTCAGAGGATCTAGCTAATAATGATCACATGTAAGTGGACAAACTTAGATTTGATCAGTATTAGCTGGATCCTGCATGTAGAGACACGCACAACCAGCTTTCAGGCAAGCCATCAGTTCAGCTCACCAGACGGAGTCAGCTTTGACGGCAAGATACAGCTTCTATGTATACAGGATACATAGAAAATGTATCTTAAAATGTAAAAAAAAATTGTACTTAAAGTCAACAGAAAAGTTGCTTAAAATCACATAAAGCATTGTTTTATTTCTTTAAAAAAAAAAAGAGTTCAAAGGTGTACAGTGATATAAAATGACATACAAACATTCAAAATAGTTACAAAATAAAGGAGAAACACAATAGAAAGACCTAAACTTTTACAAGTTCTAAGAGTCTCTTATGCTTCATTGAGACTAAAAGCTCTTTTACATGGGCCAATAGTCAGTTATCATTGTCGGCAGCACATCTCTCTGTGTAAGCAGGAATATATGCTGCCGACATGATGGAAATGTATGGGTACGACCGATTTGTGTAACGATCGCTCGTCATCATGAACTGCTCCTTGTGAAAGGAGCAAACGAGCACAGATCAACGAGCTGTCAAGTTGATCGGCGCTCATTTACACGGCCCATGTCGGGCTGTATAAGAGAGCCCCAAGAAAGAACACAGCATGCACACCCCAGACTTGGATCGGACCCCACTTTCTTATTGTCCAAGTCATGTTTTTATACCCCTAGTGCTTGGTTCAAAGGGGTAAATGAGGTGTTTGTGAATGGACAGTACAGTTATAAGGGGGAAGTACAATGAATATTAAATAGGTGATTGTCCTTTTATTCACCTCACTGTGATCCCTTTTGGGATGAGCAGATATCCATTTGCCCATCTTTTGAAGTTGCAGAGAACAAGCCTAGGTGGTAAAGGTGACACATTGGGGGGGGACTTTTTATCCTTTCTACGACAGTTATCTGGCGTAAAAAATTTGCAAAACGACCCAAAAGCTGCAAATTGAACTGCAAATCGAGACTTTTTGCCTTTTTACACTGCCCTGGCCAATTTTGCGGAAAGGGTGTGGAGCTCCACAATAGGGGCCCAACAAATTTATTATAATTTACGTCAGAAATATAAATCATAGTGGAAATCTATGCCAGTTCCAAGCTGGCAGGGATTACACGTGGTGGACCTCGTACCTTGCTCCCCAATGATACTACCCCCGACCCCTATTTCTCCCTTCAGACAGAATAAATAAATAAATATTAAAAAAAATTATGCTCACCGTACCACTCCTTTTCTTCCCTCCGTGTCCTCTCAGCATGATGCCGCTCATACAGCGTACTGACGCCTGGCAGCGTCAGGACATTGTATGCGATACAGCACTAATGACATTTAAAGCTGCATTGGATATAAGGCCATAAGGCTGCTTGTCATCAGGACCTTGTATGAGTTGCAGCATGCAGAGGGGACCTGGGAGGGATAAGAATAGAGGAGCAGGAGTAGTAAAGGCCCTATTACACTGGCTGATAATCGGCCAGTGCAGCAAGTGACGATCAACGAGACATCGCTGATAGGCACTTGTTTGCTCCTGTCACAAGGAGCTATGGATGTGGACAAGTGGTAATTACACTGATCGCTCGTCCCCATATGTTATTATCATGTCAGCAGCGCGTCTCCCTGTTTACACAGGGAGATGTGCTGCCGACAACGGTAATATTTAACTTTTTTAAACTATACGATCAGCCGATGATCGAGCGTTTGCTCGTTCATCTGCTGATCGGTGCCCTGTTTACACAGGGCAATTATCGGCAACGAGCGTTCTATGAACGCTTGTCTACCCGATAATCACCCAGTGTAAAACCCCCTTAAAGGGAAGGTGTCACGAAAAAAATATTTTTATATGTTATTGCTTTTATTATGTCATTAAAATAAATTTTATTTATTTGTGTTTTTGTGTTGTACTTTTTTCTTTCTTTTATTTCTCTATTAACGATTAACGACACATACAGAGATGGAATACGGCACATACATCCCCATAGAGAATGCGAACGGGAGCCGTTCCATTCACTATAGTGTACGCCGTCTGTGTGGGAACGGCGCATGCGCCGCTCCCACACAGTCCAAAAGGAAGGTCTTCGGCAGAGCGACATCCGGCGCCATTTTCATGTGGATCCGAAGCCGCGGCCGGACAGTAAGATGACTATTTCCGGTCGCGGCTTCCGTCCATATGTTCAGAAGCAAGGACAGGGAGCGGAGGCAGTGGCAGCGACAGCGGCGGCGGCAGGAGCAGGTAAGTTATGTTTGTGTATGTGATGTGTGTGTATGTTCGTGTTATACTGTGTGATAACCACTGTATCTAATTCTCCTACATTGTGCATTCGCTCAAAAAATGGCGGCACACAGTGTAGGAGGTTTGAACATTCAACCCCCTCCTTTCTCCTGGCACTAGACAGGATAAAGGAGGGGGGATTGTTTGAGCACACTAAAGCGAGTGTGTCTTCTCCAATTTTGCAGCATAAAGCAATGAGCTTGCTTTACCACATGCCAATGCTGCAATTTTGGGAATTGCTCCCTCTAGTGACCAGCACATGGAAATGTTATAAATTAGAATCTAATTTATAATATTTCCTGACTTGTGAAAAAATTAAAAAAAATGAGAACAATGTGTAATCATTTAACTGTTTAACTAAAAAAAAAATAAAAAAAATTTCTAGCGACACATTCCCTTCAAGCTGAGTGCAATTTTTTTTTTCATTTTATGTCCGATTGGGGGGTGAGACTGGATGGCGCACGTCAATGGTCGTTGCACTACGATTATGGAAAACGGTTGAAGTCACAACCCCTCTTAATAAATAGGTTGCATATTACTTTAGCAGGGCAGGTGGCAAGAAAGGCCAGTCTTTGTAAATCTACACAATCTGAAGAAAAAACTTCAGTAAATGACAAACACTTAGTTTTGATCACTGCTTTAAACCATGGTCCATTTCATCCAGAACTACAATAAAAATTCCTGGTCATCCTGGCTTACTCAAAGAGCTTATTTTCATTACTTAAGAAATTAGCCCTGCTGTAACCAGTTATGTACAGATATATCACCTCTTTTCTTACAATAGGATAACGTATTTATCATTGCCAAATGTAATGCAATAAAATTGCAATGCAGTAGAATTTGGTATGTATATGAAGTAATACGTGCAACAATAAAAACATGACCCAAACATTCTCTCAATTAGTGCATTTTAGGCCCTCGTGGCAATGCAACTGCGTCTTTGATGAAATTATATTGATCTGCTGTGCTTTGTCATTGTTGCTGTTTCTTTATCCCTCCACTAGGTGGTACTTGTGCTGTGGTGAAACCAGTCATTGTCTGGCAATGTAAGGTAGAAGAGCAGCTACGATTTTCTGAATTGGAGGGAGTGTCTATCTGACAATGAAGACGTTGTGTGCAAATTGCATCAGTTTTGTTTCTTGACTGTTTTAACCAGGTATGACAAGGATGCCATCTTAAGCTGCATTGGATGCTTTGTAACAGGGTGCGTCATCCAGTGGTGGATCATCAAAGGGGCGTATGGGGCATGCGCCCATGGCTGCCCAAAGTACATTGCTTTTTGCTGCGAATCACGGCAAAAACTTGACAAAACTGCATTGTGTATGTCCTGTAAAAGGACTTGCAGACAAAAGGTCAGATGACCTTATGTTTGCAGTTCTTGTTACTGTTGAGAGACCTGCAGATCAGATGACCATGTAGGCAGGTCCTAGTACAGCAGCAATACTCCAGAGAGAAGACTGTAAGCTGCTATGTAAGTATAAGGGGTATGGATTCGTTTAAGGGGTCTGGGGTCTGTATTTAGGGGGTCTGGTTTGTGGTCTGTATTAGTTTAAAAAGTCTGGGGTCTGTATTTATGGGTTCTGGTCTGGGGTTTGTATTTAGGTGGACTGGGGGTCTGTTTTAGTTTAGGGACAGTGGCGTGGCTATAGAGGTCACAGCAGTCACAGTTATGACCGGGCCCCTAAGCCTGGGGGGCCCAAGGGGCCCCCGTTGCCACACAGTGCGCTAATAATTCTCTGTGCCGCGACGCCGGCACTTCCTGGTAATGGGCCAAGCTCCTTTGACATCACAGGCACATGGTACACTCAGTGTAATATGTGACCAGGACGTTACATGCGGGGTGTTCCAGCCAGCGTGGAAGAGCTGGTGTGGAAGATCCTGGAAGACTCCAGGTAAGCTGCAGAGGGGGCACGTAATTAATGTGTTGTAATGTCTGTGTTTGCGGTGGAAAGAGGATAGGGGACCTTTAAATTACAGGCCCCCCTCTCCTCTCTCTGCATTCACTGTGCCATGAGCGGCTCAGCGCAGACAGGCACGATGTAGTGACGTCATCGCGCCAGTATGTGCCGAGTCACTCATAGCACATTACAGAGGAGGATAAGGATCCTCCACCCGTCGTGGGAACAGGGATAGGTAAGTAATTTTATTATTTTTCTATTATGCACATATGGGGGCATTATACTGTATGGGGACTGATATAGGGGCATTATACTGTATGGGGAGCTGATATGGGGGCATTATACTGTATGGGGAGCTGATATGGGGGCATTATACTGTATTGGGAGGTGATATGGGGGCATTAAACTGTATGGGAGCTGATATGGTGGCATTATACTGTGGGGGGACAGCTATGGGGGCATTATACTGTATTGGGAGCTGATATGGGGGCATTAAACTGTATGGGAGCTGATATGGGGGCATTATACTGTGGGGGGACAGCTATGGGGGCATTATACTGTAGAGGCATCCATGAGGGCATTCTACTGTGTTGGGGCAGCTATTGGGGGCATTATACTGTGTGGGGGGCATTATATTGTATGGGAGCATTTATGGGGGGCATTATGAGCATACTATATGGGGGCTGCTATGGGGGCATTATACTGTATGAGGCAGCTATGGGGGCATTATACTGTATGGGGGAAGCTATCGGGGGCATTATACTGTATGTGGGCAGCTGTGGGGTCATTATACTGTGTAGGGGCATTTATGGGGGGTATTATACAGTATGGGGGCTGCTATGGGGGAATTGTACAGTATGGGGCAGATATGGGGGAATTATACTGTGTGGGGGCAGCTATGGGGGCATTATACTGTATGGAAGCAGCTATGGGGGTATTATACTGTGTGGGGGCAGCTATGGGGGGCATTATACTGTTGAGGCAGCTATGGGGGCATTATACTGTGGGGGCATCCATGGGGCTGTTGGGCAAGGCAGCTGGGCATAGGTGCAGGCAGGGGTCTGATGGTGTTGGGGAGGGGTAGGGGGGCCCAAGCTGAATTCTTGCACCAGGGCCCATGAGCCCTTAGCTATGCCCCTGTTTAGCGGTCTATATTTAAGGGTCTGTATTTAGAGGGTCTGGGTCTGTATTTTAGGGGGTCTGTATTTAGGGGTCTGGGTCTGTATTTGTTTAGGGAGTCAGGTCTTGGGTCATTATTTAGTTTAGGGGGTCAGGTCTGGGGTCTGTATTTAGGTATCTGGTCTAGGGTCTGTATTTATTTAGGGTGCTTGTTATGGAGACTGTATTTGTTTAGGGGGGTCTGGTCTGGTGACTGCAATAGTTTAGAAGGTCTGGGGTCTGTATGTATTCTCAGGTCTGGTCTCGGGTTCAAATTGATTAGTCTGAGTTAAAGGAGTTGTCCGGGCATGGACTGGTTTTCATACTGATGATCTATCTACAGGATAAATCATCAGTATGTGATCGGTGGGGTTCCGGGCACTGAATGTCCGTGCCGGAAGCAGATGTCTCTGGTTACAGTATACCGGCCGAGCTGCAGTACTGCAGCTCTGCTCCTATGCAAGTGAATAGGAGCAGAGTTGCCATTCTGCGGCATGGCCACTATGCAGCGTACAAAGCCATCTGCTTCCGACACCGGCCACTGTGTATCATCCCATCAGAGAATATGTCACCTGTGAGTCACAGTATTTAGAGAGAATCTGTTCCCTCTCCTGACATGTTTGTTATAGGAAATCTTTGTATTCCACATAAAGTCTTTGTGTAGCCCAAGACTAATAGACAAATGGGTGTTAACATTCCCATTGTCAGGAGGATGTGTCCCACAAAGTGAGACAGTGTGATGCTGTCAGCGATGGTTGGACACTGTAGGTATGAAGGGACACAGCCATTTGACAAGAAGAATCGTAACACCCATTTGTCAATGATCGCACAGAAAGGTGGTGTTCACTATAGACACAGCATGGCAGAGCAGCGATGGAGAAGGTTGGTCCAAGTTTGGGGAACAGCCCAGGGCCTATGGTCTACTTTATTCGCCACCAGCTTCATCACACCTAAGGTCGGTGCTGGAACTATAAAAGAGCAGTTAGTCTGCCAGTCCATGGTCAGTGTTGGGAGATAGTTGGAGTGACTTGAGCTCTGCATACTATATTGGTAGATAGGTCTTGTTGCAACGAGGTGTAGATGTTAAAAGCTGCTATGGAGGTGAATGGAAAGAGAAATATCAGCTGCTTTGGAGCTGGAACTGAGGAGCCTAAATTGATCGGTGAGGACCAACCAAGTCAGTAGCCAGTGTTGGGCCTTAGGTGGCGACCGGTCATGACAAATGAGCAGGGGTGATGTGTGAGATCCCACTGTACGGATAGCTGAGCTTTGCAGTGAAGGGAACATAGAAGAGATGTAACCCAAGACAGTCATTGAGAGGTGTACCGGCAGTAGTACAGCCAGCAACCACCATCACAGGGGGCGCTAGGACTGTAGTATGCAGTAGCAGTCATCTTCTTGAGGCCTATTAGGCCTACGGCAGAACAACTCTTGTATCAAGGAGGGGTGCCCTTGAGCCGACATCTGTCGGTATGCAGAACATGCCACCCATCTTCTCAGCCTGAGCAGTAACTAAATCTATGTCTCTCATCAGTGAGAAGAAGTATAAATACTATGAATATTCTTATACGTACCAAAGATCGGGACGATTATAAATACCGAAATTGGTCATGTGCTCCATTAGCAATAGCAAGAACTGTGAAAATATTATATGAGATTGCAAGTAAAGTTTTTTGCACTAAACCAAACCTCTCCTTAATTTCATATTTCTCCGTGACATCTCGGCAGGGTCTTCTACCATCCACACCCCACTATTAAAAGGCTACTTGTAGCGTCCATGGCCGCGGGCCGTCGGGTTTACTCACCTCCCGACGCCCGCAGCCATGGATCTGTGAGCGCTGGTCTCCGTCTCCCTCCTAGGAGATGCCAGCGGCGCTCACTTCCGCTCCGTTCGGCTGGGTCCCGTAGAGTGCGCGCGCACGGCCTTAAAGGGCCAGCGCGCGCAATTAGGAAATCGTCATCACTATCAACTGCCACGATTTCCTGGTCTATAAGAAGGCCCCTGGCCTTCTAATCCTTGCCTGAGCGTTGTTAGTCTTTCCCAGTCTGTCTCGCAATGGTCCCTTAGTGTCTCCCGTTCCAGCTGTTACCCGTGCCCTGTTACCGTTCCTGTATTCCGTATTGTTCTAGTTCCTGTGCCTACCAGCGTTGGAGTGTCATCTGCCACGTCAAGTGTCTTCTGCCACGTCAAGTGTCATCTGCCACGTCAAGTGTCTTCTGCCACGTCAAGTGTATTCTGCCACGTCAAGTGTCATCTGCCACGTCAAGTGTCTTCTGCCACGTCAAGTGTCATCTGCCACGTCAAGTGTCATCTGCCACGTCAAGTGTCTTCTGCCACGCCAAGTGTCATCTGCCACGTTAAGTGTCTTCTGCCACGTCAAGTGTCTTCTGCCACGCCAAGTGTCATCTGCCACGTCAAGTGTCTTCCGCTTCATCGGATACTGCCCGCCACGTCTGGCGCCACCTGCCGCACCTGCCTCCATCCGTGCTGAAGCCACAGCCACCTCCCGGACTATTTCAGGTACCCAAGAATTACTGTCTGCCATTGACTTACGCATAGACTGTGACCTGGTCAGCTGCCTCCCCGCTACGGCGGAGCGGCCTAGTGGGTCCACATACCCTGTGTCCGTGACACTACTAGACCTCAATTTACATAACAGGTTGGATGGTAGTATTGTGTTAAAAACAGAACAAAAATCTTAAAGTAACAGTTTGACATACGCATGTTGTCCATCTAGATGAGTTAATGCCTTATGAGTTGTCAATGTAACCACATCTTCTGATAATTCAAAATATTTACGAACACCAGGGACAATTCATTATCACCCACCCAGAGCAGTTTTCAGGAAATACCATCTGTTCCCCGTTTTTTATTGTGCAAAAGTAATAAAACATAAAAAAATTATATAACTTTGGTATCGCCGTAATCGTACTGACCCGCAGAATACCAAGATGTACCCCAAAATACTGACATTAAAAAGTACAACTTGTCCCACAAAATACAAGCTGCGTCAATGGAAAAATAATAATGTTATGGGACTTGGAATACGGTGACACAAAACAAGAATTTTCATGAAAGATTGTTTTCATTGTGCAAGAGTAGTAAAACATAAAAAAAATATGAATTCGGTATCACCATAATCGTAACGACCTGCAAAATAAAGTTAATATGACATTTATTAGGCCTGGTGAATGAGGTAAAAAAAAACAATAACAGTGATGTTATTAAAATATACAACTTGTCTTGCAATAAACAAGCCATCATACAGTGGCTCTTGAAATGCGACCATAAAATAACGAAAAAAATAGTTGCGTTCTAAAGGCCCAAAATTGGTTGCAACCCCAAGGGGTTAAAGGGTAACTAAACATTCAACAAACTTCTGACATGTCATAGTGACATGTCAGAAGTTTTGATTGGTGGAGTTCCGAGCACTGAGAACCCCACCAATCGCGGCAGAAGTGCTCGTGTGAGCGCTCAGCCGCTTTGTTTCTATTGGGCTTTTTCGGGCTCAATAGAAAGTCTTTGAGCCTGTACTCCGATACATCGGCTTTCCGGAAAAAGCCAAACAGAAACTAAGCAGCTGAGCGCTCACACGAGCACTTATGCCACTTCGTTTTAGAGATTGGTGGGGGTCTCAATGCTTGGACCCAGTGGCGTAACTACCGCTGTAGCATCCGTAGCGACTGCTATGGGGCCGCGGCATGAGGGGGCCCGTGTAGCCCGCCGGCACGGGCCCCCACCATGGCCGCAGGCTCCGCTAGCAGCCGCTATGGCTGCTACAGCGGGACGCCACTGAACACTACGGCAGAGCAGGGAGGTATCTCTCCGCTCTGTAATTAAACAAAATACATGTATCCCCTATCCACAAGACAGGGGATACATGTGTGATCGCTGGCAGCGATAGGGAGAACGGGGGACTGAAAGTCCCCTGAAGTTCTCCATCACAAACCTCGGACTTCTGTGTCTGTGTCGGCAGCTCCGTAGAAATGAATGGAGCGCCGTTCTCCCTATCAATGCCAGCGCTCACACATGTATCCCCTGTCCTGTGGATAGGGGATGCATGTTATTTGTAGGACACACTATAGGTCGCATTTTTTTTGGGGGGGGGCTGTATGTCGTTCCCTGCGGGTGGGGGAGCTGTATGGCGTTCCCTACAGGGGGGGGCTGTATGGCGTTCCCTACAGGGGGCTGTATGGCTTTCTCTACAGGGGGGCTGTATGCCGTTCTCTACAGTGGGGGCTGTATGGCATTAGCGCCATACAGCCCCCTCTGTAGATAACGCCATACAGTCCCCCTGTAGATAACGCCATACAGTCCCCCTGTAGATAACGCCATACAGTCCCCCCTGTAGATAACGCCACACAGTCCCCCCTGTAGATAACGCCACACAGTCCCCCCTGTAGATAACGCCATACAGACCCCCTCTGTAGATAACGCCACACAGTCCCCACTGCAGATAACGCCATACAGACCGCCTCTGTAGATAACGCCATACAGTCCCCCTCTGTAGATAACGCCATACAGCCCCCCCTGTAGATAACGCCATACAGTCCCCCCTGTAGATAACGCCATACAGTCTACAGGGGGGGGGCTGTATGGCGTTATCTACAGGGTGGACTGTATGGCGTTATCTACAGGTGGGGGCGCTGTATGGCGTTATCTAAAGGCACTGTAAAAAAGGCACTATCTACAAGGGGGGGGGGTTGTGTGACACCCAGGGGAGAGGGGGCCCCAGTCAAAAGTTTGCTATGGGGCCCAGTCTTTCCTAGTTATGCCCCTGCTTGGACCCCCACCAATCAAAACTTCTGACATGTCACTATGACATGTCAGAAGTTTGTTGAACGTTTAGTTACCCTTTAAAGAGGCTTGTGAGCCGCATGTGACTCATTGAGTAACAATGTGGCCCTCCACTCTACCATTTAAGGGGACAATAATCTATTGGCTGTTGTGGTAATTACCTTACTGTACTGTACTAATTATCTTAATTATTGTGCACATTTTTGCACCTAGTCCTCCACTGAAAGAAATAAATATTAATCATATTTTCATTATAGCAATAGATTTTATATATTCTTCATTACATTTCACAGCTGTGAGGTATTAATCAGCATTGACTTCTAGCTAATTCAGTTTCGATTAGCCATGACATTAAAAACTCCAAATTGTATGCTGCTATATTTGGCTCCACTTTTAACAAGTTAGAGGTGATTTACCACTGCATCGGGTCATCAATATTTTTCTTTCATTTCCTCATTCATTTCTTTGGTGCTTGATTTCAGATAATTTCTCTGTAATTAGAAATGACACATTGTTAGGATTAAAAAAACAGTCTATGGAAAAGTTAAAAAAAGTCTGTTAAAAAAAATAAAATTGTTTAGAATCTCTAGATAATATTTAGTTGTACAGTATGCCTTCCTTTGGCACCTAATTGCATCAATTCATATCAGTAATTTAGAAAAAAAGAAGGTAAAAGAGGTTAGTAAATATGGCAAATTTTATACTATCAAGTAGAATTAATAAGCTTATAGGCTGAGCAATTGACAAAAATAATTGTCAGACTCAAATTGTATAAGCACTATATTATTGCTCTATTACGGTCACATTATACCCTCAAAGGTGTTATAAGGTATATGTGCTATTGATTGTGCCTATCTACAGATAACGTTACAATTTTTTACTTTAATAATTGTTTTCTACTTTGTAACCTGTATGAAGAAGTAAGTGTTCAAGCTTCTTAATTGTTTGTCCTGTTGTAAACATTTAATAAATTCTTGAACCCCATCCCGACGTCCGCCGTATATATACGGCGATGTCGGGAAGGGGTTCCCACAAAACCCAGTACTATTACATAGCGGTTATAGTGCAGGCTCAGAAGCTGAGCCCGTCCATCACCGCCGGATGTCAGCTGTATATTACAGTGTTAGTCTCCAATCCGGCCAATTAACCCCTCAGATGCTGAGCTCAATAGAGATCAAAGTATCTGAGGGGTTTTTAGCCGACCAGCACGCCAGCAATGTGATTGCTGGGGTGCTGACGGTTGCTATGGCAACCGAAGGCCTAACAATGTCCTCTGTGTTGCCTTGTATGGAAGCCTATGAGGACCCACCTCCGACGGGTCCTCATAGGCCTGCTGTCAGTGTATGACTGGCAGCTCTAATACACTGCACTACGTATGTAGTGCAGAGTATTAGAATAGTGATCAGAGGTACAGGCCCTCAAGTCCCCTAGAAGGACAAAAAACAAAAAAAGGTTAAAAAAAAGCTGATAAAAATGTTGTAAAAAATAAATAAAAGTTTCACGTAAAAAAGAAACAAAATTGCATTTTTTTACATACGTTTTTTTATCATTGGAAACAACAAAACAAAACTATACATAATTGGTATCGCCACATCTGCAACAACCCAAAGTATAAAATTATTATGTCATTTATCCTGCATTGTGAACAGTGTAAAAAAAGACACATGAAAAACAAAGCCAGAATCGCTGTTTTAACCCCTTTAGGACGCAGCCTGTTCTGACATGTGTCACTTTATGTGGTAATAACTCTGGAATGCTTTTACCTATCCAAGCAATTCTGATATGGTTTTCTCGTGACATATTGTACTTTATGATAGTGGAAAAATTTGGTCGATAAATTCAATATTTATTTATGAAAAATACCAAAATTTAGAGAAAATTGTCTAAAATTTGAATTTTTCTAAATTTAAATGTATCTGCTTGTAAAACAGATACTAATAACACACAAAATAGTCACTAGTTAACAATTCCCATATGTCTACTTTATGTTTGCGTCCTTTTATTTTTCTAGGACATTACAAGACTTAAAACTTTAGCAGCAATTTCTCACATTTTCAAGAAAATTTCAAAAGGCTATTTTTACAGGTACCAGTTTAGTTGTGAAGTGGTTTTGAGGGCCTTATATATTAGAATCCCCCAATAAATCACCCCATTTTAAAAACTGCACCCCTCAAAGTATTCAAAACAGCATTCAGAAAGTTTCTTAACCCTTTAGGCGTTTCACAGGAAATAAAGCAAATAGAGGGGAAATTTACAAATTTCATTTTTCTTTTTGCCGAAATTCATTTGTAATAAAAAAAAATCGTTCAGACAGTCAGTGATTTTTACGCAGCGTGTGTCCGCTGCGTAAAACTCACGACATGTCCTATATTTGTGCGTTTCTCGCATCACGCACCCATTGAAGTCAATGGGTGCGTGAAAATCATGCGCAGCACACGGAAGTGTGATTCGCGCAACAGCAGTAAAAACTATGAATGAAAACAGAAAAGCACCACGTGCTTTTCTGTTTACAAAGATACAAACAGAGTGTCATAATGATGGCGGCTGCGCAAAAATCACGCAGCTGCGCATCATACGCTGCTGACACACGGAGCTGTTATGTACCTTTTGCGCGCAAAACACAGCGTTTTTTGCGCGCGCAAAACGCACACGCTCGTGTGAATCAGGCCTTAGTCTGTGCAAATGAAAATCTACTTTTTTTCTGAAAAAACATCGAAATTTGTAATATTTACAAGGCATAAAGAAGAAAATGCACCCCAACAAAAGCATCTTCTCCGGATTACGGAAATACCCCATATATGGTAATAAACTGATGTTTGGACACACAGCAGGGCTCAGAAGGGAGGGACCGCCATTTGGATTTTGGAGCACAGATTTTGCTGGATTGGTTTTTAGTGCCATGTCGCGATTGCAACGCCCTGGAGGGAACAAAACAGTGGAAACACTCCAAAAGTGACCCCATTTGGGAAGCTACACCCCTCAAGGAATTTTTCTAGGTGTATAGTGAGCATTTATAGCACACAGGTTTTTGAAAAATTTTGTAGAATTAGGCCATGAAAATGAATATAAACATTTTTGTCCACTAAAATGTTGATTTTTTTCATTTTCACAAGAGATAAAGGAGAAAAAGTCACCCTAAATTTGTAACGCAATCTCTCCCGAGTATGACAATACCTGACATGTGGTAATAATTTATTTTTTTAATATAAATTAATTAACCTTTGCAGGACTGATCCCTTTTTGCTTTTCCATTTTAGTTTTTCACTCCACGCCTTCCAAACGCCATAACTTTTTTTGGATCGGTACGATTACGGCGATACCATACAGTATGTATATAGTTTTTTTTATGTTTTGCAGCGTTTGCACTTCTTTATAAAATAATTTATTTTCTGTGTCACCATATTCTGAGAGCCGTAACTTTTTTATTTTTCAGTCAAAAAAGCAGTGTAAGGGCTTGTTTTTTGCGGGACGGGTTGTAGTTTTTATTGGTACTATTTTGGGGTACATGCAACATTTTTATCACTTTTTATTCTATATTTTGGGAGGGGTGGTGACCAAAAAATAGTGATTCTGGCATTGTTTTTAGTTTGTTTTCTTTTGCGGCGTTCACCGTGCGGTAAAAATAACATTAAAGTTTTATAGATTGGGTCATTACGAACGCGGTGACACAAAATATGTGTACTGTTTTTTAATGTTTTAATTTTATTCCTATAATAAGAGACTTATTATAGGAAAAAAAAAATCTTTTATTTTTACACTTTTGTAAAACATTTTTATTAACTTTTTTTTTAACTTTTTTCTTTACTTTTTAGGGTATGTTCACACGACCTCTTTTCAGACGTAATAATGGCATTTTACGCCTCAAATTATGCCTGATAATACGGCTCCAATACGTCGGCAAACATCTGCCCATTGCTTGCAATGGGTCTTACGACGTTCTGTGCAGACGAGCTGTCATTCTATGCGTCGCTGTCAAAATACGGCGCGGAAAATGACGGCTCATCAAAAGAAGTGCAGGACACTTCTTGGGACGTTTTTCCCTTGAAAACAGCTCCGTATTTTGAGACGTTTTTGACTCTGCGTGTGAGAATTCCCTCAGGGCATGTTCACACAATTAACAAAATACGTCTGTAAATATGGAGCTGTTTTCTAGGGAAAACAACTCCTGATTTGAACAAGTTTTTTGAGCAGCTCGCGTTTTTCGCTGCGTTTTCGCAGCGTTTTTTACGCCTGTTTTTGGAGCTGTTTTCAATAGAGTCTATGAAAAAATGTGCGTGTGAGAATTCCCTCAGGGCATGTTCACACAATTAACAAAATACGTCTGTAAATATGGAGCTGTTTTCTAGGGAAAACAGCTCCTGATTTGAACAAGTTTTTTGAGGAACTCGAGTTTTTCGCTGCTTTTTCGCAGCGTTTTTTACGGCTGTTTTTGGAGCTGTTTTCAATAGAGTCTATGAAAAAACGGCTCCAAAAACATCCCAAAAAGTGTCCTGCACTTTTTTTGATAAGCCGTCATTTTATAAGGCTCGTTGGAACAGAACATCGTAAAACCCATTGCAGGCAATTGGCAGATGTTTGCAGGCGTAATGGAGCCATCTTTTCAGGTGTAATTCGAGGCGTAAAACGCCTGATTTATGTCTGAAAATAGGTCGTGTGAACATACCCTTAGTCTACGAGGACCAGCTAGAGGCTGGTCCTCATAGGCTTCCATACATGGCAGACCCGGAGGCCGTTGTCTGGCCCCGGGTGCCATCACAAGCATCAGCAGCCCCCACAATTGAATGGGGGCTGGTGATGTGCTACAAACCCCCTACATGCGGAGATCGCAATCGAGCTTCACATTTAACGGGTTAATTGCCAAAATCAGCGGCAATGAGCCGCTGATCAGCAACAGTGGAGTGTCAGCTGTCAGGGACAGCTGACGTCCCGGTTCCCGATGCACACTGTCACAGACACTGTCGCCGACAGTGTGCATCGCGAACGGCAGTGACGTCCTGTCACTTGGACAGGAAGTCTATCATGAGGCTGGTCTTGATAGGCTTCCGTACATGGCAGACACGGAGGCCATTAATTAGCCTCCGGTCGCCATGCTAGCCATCTGCAAATCTTAAGATTTCATTGTGAGGTCTGCCGATGTGCTAGAAACCTCTAAATTGCGGTGATTTCAATCGATCACCGCAATTAAGGGATTAATTGCCGAAATCAGTGGAAATAAGTCGCTGATCGGCATACAGTGGAGTGTCAGCTGTCAGGGACAGCTGGCCTCCTGGTTACCGGTGCACACTATCGCCTACAGTGTGCACCGGGAACTGCGCAGTAACTGTACGTCCCTGTGCGCTAAAACACTGGCCACCCGGGCGTACAGTTGCGTCGTGGTGCGCCTAGGGGTTAAGTCACATCTCCTACCAAAAAATTGAATAAAAAATGATCAAAAATTCAGATTTACCTCAAAGTAGTACCAATAAAAATGACAGCAAAATAAAATCCCAGACATAGCTTTGTCCACGAAAAAATAAATAAGTTATGGGTCTTATAAAAAGGCGACACAAAAAACAAATGATTTTTTAAATAAAGTGATTTTATTGTGCAAAAGCTGCAATATATGAAAAAAAACTATATAAATGTGGTATCGATGTGATCATAAATTTAATATGTCATTTATGTTGCATGGTGAATCCCAAAAAGAAAAAAAGAAAAAAATGATGGAAAACTATTCCAGAATTGCTTGTTTTTGGTAATTTCCTCTAACAAAAAATTCAATAAAAATTGATCAAAAAGTCGTATATGTCCCAAAATGGTACCAATAAAATCTACAGCTTGACTCGCAAAAAAACAAGTCTTCACACAGCTCCATCAACCGAAAAATAAAGAAGTTATGGCACAAGTAATGCAGTGATGAAAAAACATCCTGATGTACAGGCCGGAGTTTCTTCAGTTTCAGGGCCATAGTATTTAGGAGCTAGGAAGGGAATAGACATAGAATATCTGATGGAAGCAAGGACGCCCGTATTATACCACTTTCCACTTATACCACTGGCAACACATTCCCAGCAAAATTTCCCAAACTGCAAAGGAGCAAAAGTCCCAAAAGGTGCAGTGTTACAAAAGGGGGATGGGAAAGGACACCGTTTATAAGTGCGACACTGGCTTGTGTATAACGGATTCCTTACAGCGTACCACACATCTATGCATAGTTTTATTATTTACCCCATAATTATACGCTCTTATTATGCCCTGATATACTCCGCATAGATTACATATGCCTCCATATTATAAAATGAAATACTAGTAAAACTCCAAACAAAACTACTACCAAGCAAAATCCATTCTCCAAATGGCACTCCTTCCCTTCTAAGCCCTACAGTGTGCCCAAACAGCAGTTTATGTCCACATGTAAGGCATTGCCATACCGAGGAGAACTTGCTCAACAATTTATGTGGTAAGATTCTCCAGTGGCACAAGCTGGGCACAACATATTGCCCGGTGGAATGGCATATCTGGTAAAATTGCAATTTTCACTTTGTATCATCCACTGCGTATTAATTTCAGAAAAACACCAGTGGGGGTCTAAATTCTCACTACACCCTTTGATAAATGCCTTTAGGGGTGTAGTTTCTAAAATGCAGTCACTTTTTTTTGGGGGTACATCAGGAGTTTTACAAATGTGACATAGCGTCCGTAAACCATTCCAGCAAAATCTATGCTCCAAAAGTAAAAAACACTCCTTTTCTTTTAATACTTTAGTGACCATGCCTATTTTAGGCCTTAGTAACCAAGCTATTTTTTAAGTTTTTCCATAGTCTCATTCAAAGAGTTATAACTTTTTTCTTTTTGCGTCAATAAGCTGTATAAGGTCTTTTTTTGCGGGACAAGTTGTATTTCTTAATAATAATTTTGGGGTACATATTTATTGAACTTTTGTTACATTTTTTTGGGGGGAAATAGAAAAAACCTAGCAATTTTTCCACTCTTTTTTGCGTTCTTAATTTACGCTGTTTACTGTGTGGTATAAATAACACAATAACTTTATTCAGCGGGGTTGTTATGATTGCAACGATACCAAATTTATCTAGTTTTCTTATGTTTTACTACTTTTACACAGTAAAAACACTTTTTTTTGTATTATTATTATTTTTTTGTGTCTCCATATTTAAAGAGTTATAACTTTTTTATTTTTCTGTCAAATCAGCTGTATGAGGGATTTTTTTTGTGGGACAACTTGTGTTTTTATTTATTTATTATAAACTTTTATTAAAACTTTTTTTTTACTTTTTTACTAATCCCACTATGGGACTTCACTATGCGACCATCTGATTGCTTTTATAATACACTGCAATACTTCAGTATCGCAGAGTATTACTACCTGTCCATGTAAAACGGACAGGCATCTGCTAGGCCATGCCTCTTGCATGGCCTAGCAGGCATTAACTAGAGGCAGAACTGAAGACCTTCATTAGGCCCCTAGCTGCCATAGAAAACGCCGGCACCCTTCGATCGTATAGGGTGACGGTGGGGTGAGAGTGGGAGCCCCCTCGCTCCCTCCAAAACCAGTCAGATGCGGTGCTCTCTATTGAGCACCGCATCTGAGGAGTTAAACTAATATTGATCTTGTAGAGAAAAAAGGGGGGAGACGAAACCTCCAGCTCACCTTGTAAACGTAGATTTTGCATGTTTGTCACCGCACGGATCCTCGCGTCGGCACACGATATATAGGCAATAGAGAACCAAGAAGGGTGGATCCAGCGTTGCTGTGAATAAAAAGGAACTTGTTCCAAGTTTAATGATATTGTTTAAAATAGGATCAATCGAGATGATGTCCTGAAGTGCGAGGAGAGGTATGAGAAAGTAGGGGAAGCCTACACGTTTCAGACGCTTCCTGCGTCCTTAATCATGGCTAGGGATGATTAAGGACGCAGGAAGCGTCTGAAACGCGTAGGCTTCCCCTACTTTCTCATACCTCTCCTCACACTTCAGGACATCATCTCGATTGATCCTATTTTAAACAATATCATTAAACTTGGAACAAGTTCCTTTTTATTCACAGCAATGCTGGATCCACCCTTCTTGGTTCTCTATTGCCTAATATTGATCTCGCCCGTTCGAGCAGGTCTGCTCCCATTCCTTAGCTATGTACCTCCGGCAGCCGAGAGCAGGGAGATTTAACTGCTCCACACTATGTTTCTTTATTCCGATGTAGCGCCGTAAAAAGGCTTCTGCATCGGAATAAAGCCTGTAAATGGCCGCCATAAAAACACTAATGGGGTAAACCCTCCCATATGTCATAATAAATTCCAAAAGTAGTGTAGTAGGTATACGTTTAAATATATTGATAAATATTTTACTGCCTGTCTAAACGTTTAAAAATAATTGTATTAATGTTATTTTAAAAGAGAAGGGCACTAAATGCCAAAGGATCTGAGTACAGGCATTGGCAGCACAGATTATAAGTCCTTAAAATACCATTAATAAAATTATTTTTAAACGTTTAGACAGGCAGTAAAATATTCCTCCCATATGTCCAAACAGCATTTTATACCCACATATGGGGTATTACCATACTCGGGAGACATTGCTTTACAAACTTCTTTATTCCTTTTCAAAATGAAAAATGTTGAGCTAAAACTGCATCTTATTGGGAAAAAAATAAATTTTTAATTTTCACGGATTAATTCTAATAAATTCAGCAAAAAACCTTTAGGGTCAAAATTTTCACTATACCCCTATATGTTTCCACTGTGCTAGTACTACAGGGGCTCAGCAAATGCGACATGGCGCCCAGAAACACTTCCAAAAGCCAAATGGCACTCCTTCCCGTCTGACCCTACCGTGTGTCCAAATAGCAGTTTATGACCACATATGGGGTATTGCCGTATTCGGGAGATATTGTTTTACAAATGTTGGGCTGCTTTTACTCCTTTAGTTTTTGTGGAAATGAAAAAAAAAATTGTTAAACCTACATTTTATTGGAAAAAAATTATATTTTCATTTTCATGGCCTACTTCCAATAATTTCTGCAAAAAATCCTTGGGGAGAACATCTCACGATACCCCAAGATAATTTCCTTGAGGGGTGTAGTTTCCCAAATGGGGTTACTTGTGGGGGGGGTTCCATTGTTTTGGCCCCTCGGGGGTTTTGCAAATGAGACATGACCCCAACAAATCATTTCACCTATTTCTTAAAAAATTATCTATCGCCCTTCACTCACAATTTAGAGCTTGCTCTTTTTTTTCTACTGATATCTGCCAAACTCAGATTCCTCCATCAGACTGCCAGGTGATGAGTTGTGATCTTCACTCCAGAGTACATGTTTCGAATGCACCAAGACAACGTGCTTGTAATGTCCGTGGCTGCGGGCTGTCAGCTCCAACCTCCCCCTGACAGCCGCAGCCATGAGTCGGCAAGCGCTTGCCCCAGCCTCCTCCTTAGGAGATGCCAGCACTTGCGTCCACTCACCTCTGCCGGATCCCGTAGGGCGCGCGCACGCTCGTGCCCGCTCTTAAAGGGGCAGCGCGTGCACCTGACCTAATGGACGAACTTTGACCCGTGAGTACCCTGGACTATAAGAGGGGTCCAGCCCCCTAGTTCTATGCCTGAGAGTTGTTGTGTTCCCTATAGTTTGTCTATGTGATGGTCCCCTAGTGTGTTTCCTGTTCCAGTCCCTGTCCCTGCACCTATACTTGTTTCCAGTTCCTGTTCTTAGCAATCCATACCTTCCTGGTCTAGCACTGTGCTGTGCCAAATTCATGCCGTGCTGCATCCACGTCTGACATGCTTCACCTCGCCTGACGTACGCCTGCTACCTAAGTCCCAGCCGAGCCTGCCCTGCTGCTGTCTAAGCTGCCACAGGTACCTATAGAACTATAGAAATTCACCTGCTCCCTGTTGGCCAGCTGCCTTACCGCCAAGGCGGTACGGCCCAGTGGGTCCACAGACCCTTCGTGACAGTACGCTCAGGCCATGGACCCCGCTGTTCGATCCAAGACTATGACGACGTCATAGGAGATGCGAGCGGATATGCTGGACCTCCGGTCTCGACAGGAGCAACTCCTCCAAGCGTTGAACATTCTTGCACGTCAGCAGGAGGCACAAGCTGCCGTTCCTCCTACTACACCTCCTGGCAATGTGGGTCCTCAGACTACACCTCTTGGCAGTATTGACCCATGTGTTTCTTTGCCACTTCCTGACCGCTATGATGGAGAAGCAAGTACCTGTCATGGTTTTCTTAATCAATGCCAAATCCATTTCAGCCTGTATGCAAGTACTTTTTCGTCTGATGGTGCCAGGGTCGCTTTCATCATTTCTCTTCTCAGCGGCAAGGCTCTTGCATGGGCGAACCCTATCTGGCAGAGACAAGGACCAGAGACCCGTGACTTCCCTGCCTTCCTCCGGACTTTTTGCATGGTATTTGAGGAGCATGGATGGGTCTCATCTGCAGCGGCTTCTTTGATTAACCTGCGCCAAGGAGACACCTCCGTGAGTGAGTACGCCATCCACTTCCGCACCCTGGCGGGAGAGCTGTTGTGGAACAATGAGGCTCTGGTGGCCGCATTCTGGCATGGACTATCTTCCAGAATTAAAGACGAACTTGCCGCCCGGGATCTGCCGTCTACCCTGGATAACCTCATCCTTCTGTCTGCCGGAATTGATATACGGATCCGTGAACGCCTCCAAGAGGTTCAACGGGAGAGAGCGCTTCCTAGTCTGGTTCCTACTTTGCAGCAACCCCTGCTGTCCCCCGATGTCGATCCTCCTATGAAGTCGGTAATAACGGACCAGTGTAAGTTATCTACTCAAGAGAGACAACGCAGACGCACATTTGGACTCTCTCTTTTTTGCGGTCTCGATGGTCATCTTGTGCGCCTGTGCCCCCAGAAATCCCAAAACCTACTGTTGCTTGGAGTGACGACCTTGGGTAAAGGTGGACCTCCGTCTAAATTGTCCATACCTGTGACCATAGTGTCCGGCGAGAAAACGCATCAGGTCTCTGCGTATCTGGACTCTGGATCCGCTACTAATTTAATCTGCAGAGGTCTGGTGGACCTTCTGCAATTGCCCACCACCCCTCTGGAGAGCCCGTTGACAGTTGCTTCAGTAAATGGACTACCTCTGCCAGACCCAGTTATAGCTGTGACCAAGCCGCTGAGGCTCCAAGTGGGAGCCCTTCACTCCGAACTTCTGTCTTTCTATGTCCTGCCCAAAGCTGTTAACCCTGTGTTGCTGGGCCTGCCTTAGCTCTGACTGCATGCTCCAGTTCTGGACTGGAATTCTGGAGAGGTTCTCCAGTGGGGCCCTGAGTGTCAAGGTCGTTGCCTGGTGCGGATTCATTCGGCTCAGCCTTCTCTGCCTCAGACATTGGCAGGATTGCCGGGTCATTATGCTGCCTTTTCGGACGTCTTCAGCAAGAGGGAGGTGGAGACATTGCCCCCACGTCGGGCGTATGACTGCCCTATTGAACTGATTCCTGGTGCATCCCTTCCCCGTGGTAGGGTATATCCTCTCTCCTTGCCAGAGACTCTGTCCATGTCCTTCTATGTGAAAGAGAACTTAGAAAGGGGCTTCATATGAAAGTCTTCCTACTCGGCAGGAGCCGGGTTCTTCTTCGTCAAAAAGAAAGAAGGCTCTCTTCGTCCTTGCATCGACTACCGTGGTCTCAACCAGATCACGGTGAAGAATAAATATCCATTGCCACTGATCTCCGAAATGTTTGATCGTATACGTGGTGCAAATTTTTTTTCTAAACTAAACCTGCGTGGGGCTTACAACCTTGTCCGGATTTTCCAGGGTGATGAATGGAAGACTGCATTTAACACCCGTGATAGACACTATGAGTATCGAGTAATGCCCTTCGGCCTGTGTAATGCTCCCGCGGTCTTCCAGGAGTTTGTGAATTACATTTTCCGTGACCTCCTTTATGTTTGTGTTGTAGTCTAACCTTGATGACATCTTGATTTTCTCCCCAGATCCTATGACTCACCAGAGACATGTCCGTCAGGTTCTGCTGCGGTTAAGGGAGAATAGTCTGTACGCTAAGTTGGAGAAGAGCGTATTTGACAAGGATGCTCTACCCTTCCTGGGCTACATCGTCTCGAATCGAGGTCTCGAGATGGATCCTGAAAAGGTAAGGTCTGTCCTGGAGTGGCCACGCCCTCAAGGCTTGAGGGCCATACTGTGCTTTTTGGGATTTACAAATTTTTACAGGCAGTTTTTTCTTAACTTCTCCTCACTGACTTCTCCCATCTCTAACCTTACTAAGAAGGGTATGAACGCCAAGGTGTGGACTCCCGAGGCAGAGTCCGCATTCAATAGCCTGAAGAGTGCCTTCACGTCAGCCTTTATACTCCATCATCCGGATGTCTCTCTGCAGTTCTCGTTAGAGGTGGACGCATCCTCTGTCGTGCTGGTGCACTCCTGTTCCAGAGAGGTCCCAAGGGCAAGTCAAGGGTATGTGGATACTTTTCTAAGCTCTTCTCTTCCGCAGAACGCAACTACTCGATTGGGGATCGGGAGTTACTGGCCATCAAATTGGCTCTGGAGGAGTGGAGACATCTACTAGAGGGTGCAGCTCATCCGATCTTGATTTTTACGGACCACAAGAATCTGACCTACCTCCAGATGGCCCAACGGCTGAACCCTCGTCAGGCCAGGTGGTCACTGTTCTTTGCAAGGTTCCAGTTTGAGCTTCATTATCGCCCAGCCGACAAGAATGTGAGGGCTGATGCCTTGTCCAGGTCTTTCGAGACAGGAGACACCATTGAGAGTCCACAGAACATTATCGATCCATCTTGCATTGTCTCGGTCAATTCCCTGCAAATTGGGGACATTCCTCCAGGGAGGACTTTTGTGCGCCTGGCTGATCGTGGAAGAATCCTCCGCTGGGGTCACTCCTCTAGGCTGGAAGGTCACGCAGGGTTACGCAAGACCCGGGATTTGATTGCTTATCATTTCTTGTGGCCCACTCTGCCCAAGGATATTGTGGACTTTGTATCTTCCTGTGCTGTATGTGCAGCCAACAAGGCCACCCACTCCAGACCTGCTGGCCTGCTCGAGCCATTGCCTGTGCCCAATGCTCCCTGGCAGCATATAGCAATGGACTTTATCACGGACATTCCTCTCTCTGCTGCGTGCAGTGCTGTCTGGGTGGTGGTGGACCAATTTTCGAAGATGGTCCACTTCGTTCCTCTGACCGGTCTTCCTTCTGCTCCTCGGTTGGCCAAGTTATTTATCCAACACGTCTTCCGCAGCATATTGTGTCTGATCGGGGTGTTCAGTTTACCTCGAGGTTCTGGAGAGCCCTCTGCGGACTTCTTGGTATAAAGTTGGACTTTTCTTCTGCCTACCATCCTCAGTCTAATGGTCAGGTCGAGAGGATCAACCAGATTTTGGAGTACTACACTTCATCTCCAAGCAGCATGATGACTGGGTGCAGCTGCTTCCATTGGCGGAGTTCTCCTACAATAATCACACCAGCGAGTCTACTAGGAATACACCGTTCTGCATTGTCTACAGCCAGCACCCACAAATTCCTATCCCGGGGCTTGATACTTCCGAGGTACCTGCAGCTGACTCCACATTTAGAGACTTTTTGCAGATCTGGCAGCAGGCTCGATCCTCCATCCTAATGGCAGTGGACCACATGAAACGGAGTGCTGACACAAAGAGAAGAGAGCCTCCTCGGTTTCTTCCTGGTACTAAGGTCTGGCTGTCGTCCAGGAATATCTGACTGAGGGTGCCGTCATGTAAATTTGCCCCCAGGTTCCTCGAGCCATTCAAGGTTCTGCAGCAGATCAACCCTGTCGCCTACAATATTTGGCTGCCTCCTACCCTCTGGATTCCCAACTCCTTCCATGTCTCCCTCCTGAAACCGGAGATCTTGAACTGCTATTCCAAGACTCCCAGGCCTATGATTGCCTCCAGCGGCCCCTCGGACATCTTTGAGGTCAAGGAGATCTTGGACACCAAGAGAGTGAGAGGAAAGACTTTTTATTTGATGCATTGGAGAGGGTTTGGTCCTGAAGAGAGGTCCTGGGAGCCAGAGGAGAACCTCAATGCCCCTACTGAAGAAGTTTCTCTCTCGCTCTGGTTCCAAGAAGAGGGGGCGTAAGAAGGGGGATACTGTAATGTCCGTGGCTGTGGGCTGTCAGCTCCAACCTCCCCCTGACAGCCGCAGCCACGAGTCGACAAGCGCTGGCCCCAGCCTCCTCCTCAGGAAACACCAGCGCTCGCGTCCACTCACCTCTGCCGTATCCCGTAGGGTGCGCGCGCACGCTCGTGCCAGCTCTTAAAGGGGCAGCGCGCGCACTGGACCTCATGGACGAACTTTGACCCGTGAGTACCCTGGACTATAAGACGGGTCCAGCCCCCTAGTTCTATGCCGGAGCGTTGTTGTGTTCCCTATAGTTTGTCTATGTGATGGGCTCCTAGTGTGTTTCCTGTTCCAGTGTCTGTTCCAGTCCCTGTCCCTGCACCTATACTTGTTTCCAGTTCCTGTTCTTAGCAATCCATACCTTCCTGGTCTAGCACTGTGCTCTGCCAAAGTCGTGCCGTGCTGCATCCACGTCTGACCTGCTTCACCTCGCCTGACGTCCGCCTGCTACCTAAGTCCCAGCCGAGCCTGCCCTGCTGCTGTCTGAGCTGCCACAAGTACCTATAGAACTATAGAAATTCACATGCTCCCTGTTGGCCAGCTGCCTTACTGCCAAGGCGGTACGGCCCAGTGGGTCCACAGACCCTTCGTGACAGTGCTTTACGTCCCTTCAGTAGACACTTGATATTGTGCATGGCGACCTCAGGCTTGCTCTGCGACGACAGCTCAGCCCATGAGTTCTAGTACTGATGGTTATTCCAGAGGTAGTTTATAATTTGGCAATGAATTTGGCAATCAGCTTCTATGAGTTCATGTAGTCTTCAACTTGGTAGGCTATTAGATATTTCCACTTTAAAATAAAATATATGGTTGGCTGGAACAGCTATTTGATGAATTGACTTTTAGAAAAGTAGCATCCTATGACAGCGCCACAATGAACCAATAGGTATTACCCATGCTACTGCTATTTTCTATGAAGATAACATGGTTCTTTGCTCAATGTTATGCATCTGTTCCCTATAGGTATGTCAGAAGTGGCTAAAGCCATTAATTGGAGAAAATGCTTTTTAAGATGAACCATAAAATTTATAAAAGTCCATAAAAGACAAAAAATAAAATGGGACAGACTAGATGGGCCACTTGGTTATTTTTTACCACTAGTCTATTTTAATATAATATTTGTTTTTTGTATGATAGACCTATATCAATATTTATAATTAAATTTGACAAATATCATATTTTGTTATAAAGTGTTACCGCAGAAAACAATATGTTTCATATGGATCTAAATAATTTTCTTTATTCTCCAGCATTGTAGATAACATTTGTATATGTACGCTAGCAACATCATATTGTACAGGAAGATTTATATATTTGTTTTAGAATTTCTGTTTGAACATTAGTTAGTAAGTGACTCATTCATCACATTGAAGAAGGTTTTTTACGGTCACCAACCAATTACGGCATAACCTCTATGTATCACAAATTGAAACTTGAACACTACATATTCTCCTAGAGAGGATGTACAAGATGAAACAGCAAGGTATTAATTATCTATGTATCCAGGAGCTTGTCAGCAAGATGTTCAGCAGCCAGGTATTGAGACTTAACCCAATAACAACAATTATACAGCGCATGATCCTGGGCTTAAAGAGGCTCTGTCACCAGATTATAAAATCCCTATCTCCTATTGAATGTGATCGGTGCTGCAATGTAGATAACAGCAAAGTTTTTTTTTTTTAAAACCGATAATTTTTGCCCAAATTATGAGCAATTTTAGATTTATGCAAATGAGCTTTCAATGGACAACTAGGCGTGTATTGTGTTTTTACCAATTGGGCGTGTATTGTGTTTTTACCAACTCAGCGTTGTGAATAGAAGTGTATGACGCTGACAAATCAGCATCATGCACTTCTCATCATTCCCACCCAGCTTCTTTCACTGCAGACACACAGCGTGACATCACCCACAGGTCCTTCAACCTTGGCGTCAGACGAGAGAAGATACATCTGCTCCAGGCGTCCGAGAGGGTAATATGCTCATCTCTAGGGAGTTTACTATGCTTACCTGCACACGGTGATGCTGCTGCACATTCAACTGTACCCTCTCGGACACCTGGAGCCGATGTGTCTTCTCTCATCTGACGCCAAGGTTGAAGGACCTGTGGGTGACGTCACGCTGTGTCTCTGCAGTGAAAGAAGCTGGGTGGGAACGATGAGGTCACCCACAGGTCCTTCAACCATGGCGTCGGACGAGAGAAGACACATTGGCTCCAGGCGTCCGAGAGGGTACAGTCGAATCTGCAGCAGCATCACCGTGTGCAGGTAAGCATAGTAAACTCCCTAGAGATGAGCATATTACCCTCTCGGACGCCTGGAGCCGATGTATCTTCTCTCCTCCGACGCCAAGGTTGAAGAACCTGTGGGTGACGTCACGCTGTGTGTCTGCAGTGAAAGAAGCTGGGTGGGAACGATGAGAAGTGTATGACGCTGATTTGTCAGCGTCATACACTTCTATTCACAACGCCCAGTTAGTAAAAACACAATACACGCCCAGTTGGTAAAAACACAATACACGCCCAGTTGGTAAAAACACAATACACTCCCAGTTGGTAAAACGAGAAAACTTTGCTGTTATCTACATTGCAGCGCCGATAACATTCAAAAGGATATAGGGATTTTATAATCTGGTGACAGAGCCTCTTTAACGTCACTTTCACACAACTTTTTTCTCTACACTTTATGGAAAGATTTTTCAAACTAACCAAAACACAGTAGAGAAACAATTTTAACACAATATTTGAATTCTTTTTGCACAATTTACCTATGATCAAACTATAAAAATGGTGTATACTAAACAGCCCTATATGTCACCGCCCCCACCAATTACATTCATATAAATTAGTGTACCTTGTTTGAAATTTCTTAAGGGACACCTATTGTATATATCGCCTGAAGGAGCACACTATGTGTTTGGTGTTTTTAGTATGACTGCAATTACTCCAAGATTATGGATGGCTTGGCTAAGTATTCGGCAATACCCCCCAATACTCAGGTCCCTGCCTATTTTCCTTTTTGAACATGCCAAGATTTCTATTTTAGGTTACAATTGATAAGGGCAACACCTTTAACATAAGATATATGCCAAGTGGACAAATTATGTTGGCATTTCAAGTTTTATGTAATTGCTTTATTTTCTAAGATCACTGATGTTTTAATCGACACTACTTTACAATTATTTCTAATTACTTGTTTTTAAAATTCCACTAATTAGCGCTGAATATTTCTTTCGGAAATTATTTAGAAAACAGAAAACTGCTTGTTATAATACACTTCCTAAATCTGGGACAATTAAAAGTTTTCTATTTGACAGTGAGATGATGAAACCAAAAAGTCAATTACTGTTATTTAAAAACAGGAAATATTTGTAGAAATAAGTCTGTTTTTACAAGTACTGTCCTAGGAACATTTTGACAGCAGTTTTCCTGTGATTATCCTGCAAGTCTAAAAAAAGATTGTATTTCATTATTATTTCCACAATGAGAAAATTTGACTGGAGCTCCATGCTGATAGTTGACAAGCTCTATGTAAAATAAACAGAAGTTTCATGTCATATCTTGATAGGTTTTGCTTAGTTGTAAGTGACTTAAATTTAAAATACAATAAGTGACATTACACTGTGGTTTATTTTCAGTTAATACATGACTTTTTAAATTATTTTCTATATTCATATAAACTTAATATGTGTGTGTGTGTGTGTGTGTGTGTGTGTGTGTGTGTGTGTGTGTGTGTGTGTGTGTGTGTGTGTGTGTGTGTGTGTGTGTGTGTGTGTGTGTGTGTGTGTGTGTGTGTGTGTGTGTGTGTTGGGGATGTAAATATATATATATACAGTGCGGATTTTCAGGAAAAGGTACAGAGAAATGAGGGCACATTCAAATGATCAGTACTCACACATGTTAGGAAAGCTGGGTCCCAAATGCCCATTGATTCATGATAGCCTTGCAACAAACTCCCCTGGTAATCCTCCCAGTAGCGACTCTATTCAGTATGGTGGAATGCCTCCATGTGTTTGCTGATTTTGAGAGGAATGCCTCTAATACTGAGTGTGTAACATACCATAGGAGACATCCCCAATGTTCATAAATTATAGAGGAATTCCTCTAGTACTTTAGCGCACTCTAGATAGTCTGCTGAAACACTGGGAGGAATGCCTTCCTTTTTCAATATTGAGAGTATCCATTATCTTAGATAATTTATAGTAAATGGTGTCTGAATTCTTTTAGGAGGAATGCCTCCAGTTGCAACCAAAATGAACAGTCAACTATTAGTATACCTTTTTCCATATCTAGATTATATAGTGACCTCACGCCATTGAAATGGATTGTTATTCCTCCCAATTGGAGTACTAACTTTAATTCCACAAACAAACATATATAAACACTTTCTCCTCTCTCCTCTACAAGCTATACCTGCTCATTAGCAGATTCAAAATATAATATTCATATTTTCAAAATTCAGGGAGTCCATGGATTAATTTTTAACTCCCTTTTGTATGTCCTTGTTGGGGATAAGTTATAATGAATTTAATGTAAATGAATAAAGATTGATAATCAATTCTCCTGTTATATATAGGAAAAATTGCACAGTTAGTGGGAGTAGATCCTTTGGATTGTCTGAGTACAATCCTTGTGTTTGAATATAAAATTCAATGTAATACCCCCCCTCCCCTGTGTATATTGTTGAGACTTGATTTAATCCATTATATTTTAATCTGAATGTTAATCTCAATAACATCATACAATATAGATTATACAAAAACAAATTCGATTAGGGTCCTATTCAGATGACAGGTATAAACGGCCGCCACACGGCTGCATTAAAATTATTGCAAGTTTATGGGGCTATTCACACAGCCGTTTTTTTAACGGACCGTGTGAACGGCCCAAGAAAAAATAGGACATGTCCCATTTTTTGCCCATTTTCCCAGATTCCTCAATAGACTCAAATGAATGAAGGAACCTGTGAAAGCGGGTTCCGCATGGGTGCAAATCAGCCATGAAAAACAGCAGTTTTTAAGAGCCGATTTGACACCCGGTCGCGTGAATAAAGCCTAGAATTATATTTAATGTTTCAATTTCCCCACATTTTTTCATTTTGTTACTAAGGGGGCCGACAAGATATATTACATTAAAGTGAAAAAAGATTTATCAAAACTGGTACAATGAAAATTGAAGTAGTTACCCATAGAAATCAGAATAGTTTTTTAGAGGCACTTTTGAAAATGAAAGCAGAGACCTGATTGGTTGCCATGGCCAAATACTCCACTTTTCCTTAGGACAAGATTTGATGAATCTTCCCCAATGCATGTCTCTTGTTCAGGCAAGTGTCCATCATGGGGGCTGCTTTAAGACATAAGACATTACAAAAGTGAAGAACAACAGTTGGTATATTCAGGCGGTAGGAGGTTCATAGCCTTTTAAATACTGTAATAAATGTTAAAATTGTTTCTTTGACGAGGGGCGGAGCCTGACCGCGGAGAGTGATGGCAGCTTAGTTTCTCGGCTCCTCACACACATGATCTGGGATCACTGAAATAGCAAGGCACAAACCCGAGAATGGTGAAGATCGGTAAACCTGATACCAGAGATCACTCAGGGACACCAAAAATCCACAAAGGTCAGGCAGACCTAGACAAATTCTTAAAAATGAAGCCGTCCCAGAAAACCAAGATGGCGCCGCCCGCGAATATAGAACCCAGACAGGAAGATGACTCGGATGAAGATAGAGATCGTGAGTCCGTGACTGCCTCCACATCTTCACGCCAGGAGAAAGCTCCGATCTCCCGAGCATACTTAAAGAAAACTATAGTACAAGCTCTAACGCCAATGATGAAGGAGCTTGCAGACATCAAGGCGGACGTCCGCCATATTGGAAACCGCGTAGAGCACCTGGAGTCTGTGGTCACTGACTCGGTTAACTACTTTGACTCACTGGGCCACAAAGTGCAGCAACAAGAGACCCAGCTAAATAAAGTAATGACACTACTGGAGGATCAGGAAAATAGGAGCAGGAGGAAGAACGTAAGATTTAAAGGCATACCTGAATCCGTGACATCAGAGGCATTGCAAGTGGTGGCTAGGAAAATATTTGCCGATTTGCTGGGACAGGAACGCGCTTCTGTAATTGTCATCGAGCGGATCCACAGGGCACTACGCCCGGCACCGAGGGTGTCTGAACCCCCAAGAGATGTGGTGTGTGGCTTACTCCGCTTCGTAGACACCTCGTCTATTCTACAGGCAAACAGAGCACGTGCAGATATCGTGTTAGATGGCACGAAAATTCAGCTCTTTCAGGATATCGCAGCCTCCACACTGGCAAAACGCAGAATGATGCGGCCTCTCCTTCTAAAATTGCAAGACATGCGGCTCACATACAACTGGATGTATCCCTTTGGCCTGGCCATACTGAAAAATGGTAAACGCATCATCATTCACACTCCTGAGGATTTACAAGATACCTGGGAAAAGTTGGGAATCGATCCGATGGACATACCTTCCTGGATGCCGGCTCATACGGACTTACATCTGCCGAGCCTACCACAGCTCACACCATGGGCGACGTCGGGAAAGGCGAGATCTCCCAGGTCCAAGAAAGGTCAAGCAAGAAGGGAAGTTGGAGATCTTACCTGAATATGGACTTCCACCATTGACCCCACATGGGGTTCGTATGATATATTTGCCTTCGGTATACTATGCACGGGAACAGTGAGTATGTTATGGCAGGTTTGCTGAGTTCCCGTCATGTGTCATACTGATGTTTATTGCTATTATATAAGAGTGCCTTAAATTAATGAGAATACGTATATTGCCATAGTGATCCGAGATCAAGTATCGGCTCAGGGTTGATGCTTCTCTGTACCCCACACTCTAGGATGAGATGTGGCGCCTCTAATGTAATGCGTGGTTTGTGTTTCATTATGATATTGGGTGCTGTACCTTCTTTGAGCTACGTATATCAGGATGCCCCAGGGACTAAGGGTCGTGAGCTCCCCCAGGCGGGACCGATCCTTGATCTCTGGCTGCATTCATTTTCATTGTTCATTCAATGTTTACCCCTTTTGTATGTCTCCTATGTTACCTCTACCCCTCACCCTGAACCCTACAAGATAGATGTGATATTGCTACAGCTCACTAGGATACAAGGATACTCTGACATCTCATGGCGTTAACTAACATACTCACCTACAATGTTAAGGGTTTTAACTCTCCTAATAAAAGGAGCCAGGTCTTGATGCTGCTCAAACAGGAGAAAGCCGCTATAGTGTTCCTTCAGGAAACGCATTTTAAAGAGGGAAAGATACCTAGATTACCAACCCGTTATTTCAATAAGTGGTTCCACTCTGGATCATCTAGCTCAGCAGCGAGAGGAGTGTCTATTGCGTTTCACAAAGATCTCCCTTTTGGTCTGGTGGCTCAACATAGTACTGCTGATGGCAGACCACTGTTCTTGAAGGGACATATTGGAAACTCCATCTACACATTTGCAAATTTATATGCCCCAAATAAATCGCAGGCAGGTTGGTTTGATAAGATCTTAGACGCACTAACTGTTTTTGCGAAGGGACCTATAATTCTGGGGGGGGATTTCAATGTCACGCTGAACCCTCTTCAAGATTCCTCCACGAACAGATCCGCCTTAACCTTCGCTGCTCTGGGGAAAATTAAACGGAAATTACAGGGCCTACAACTGACAGATGCATGGAGGGTTATACATCCCTCGACTCGAGATTTAACATTTTATTCCAAAGCGCATAGGTCGCATCAGAGATTAGATTATCTCTTTATTCATGAGAGTTTGCTTCCAGCCCTAAAGTCAGCTCAGATAGGTCCAATGACTGTCTCGGACCATTCCCCTGTCAGCATTACTTTGCCTTTGGAGGGGTTGCCCATCAGAGAGTGGTCATGGCGACTTAATGAAACTCTCTTAGATGGAGAATCACACTTAAACTATCTAACTGAACAGCTGAAATTTTATTTTGACACTAACGCCTCTTCTGAAGTAACGGCAACGTGCACATGGGAAGCACATAAGCTTTATATGAGGGGTTTGTTGATCTCCCTAGGGTCTAGGGTCAAAAAAGAAAAATCGAAACAAATTAATTCCCTACTGGCCCGAATTGCTGCACTAGAAAAAGTCCATAAAAAATCAGCGGCACAGGATGCTCAAGCTGAACTTGGCACCCTGAGAGTGCAACTAAAAGATTTATTGAATTTGAAAATGGCATAAAATCTGATGTACTATAGGCAGAAGATATATGCACATGGGGACAAGGGAGGTAGACTCATGATGGCCCTTATTAAAAAACAAAAAGAAAAATCTTTTATTTCAAGAATTAGGGGAGTTGATGGGATAATACGCACCTCCACGTCTGAGATAGCTAAAGAATTCATGTCATTCTATTCCTCCCTTTACAACATCAAGGAAGAGGAAACTGGAACTCAGTCTGATCAGAGGGACACACGGGTTCTTGACTTTTTAAGGTCACTTCAACTACCCACTCTCTCCTCAGAAGAGGCTGACATTCTTATACACCCTATTACGGTGGATGAGGTGAGGAGCGTAATTTCCTCTTTCCCACCTGGTAAAAGCCCAGGCCCGGATGGCTTCTCTCTCACCTACTATAGAAAATTTCTAGACTATTTGTTACCACACCTGACCCACATGTGTAACGCGCTCTTAAATGGCACTCCCTTCTCGAAACAATCTTTAGAAGCATATATCACCATAATACCGAAGGAGGGAAAAGACACATCCCTCTGTGCTAGCTACAGGCCGATATCCTTATTGAATATTGACTTGAAGATATGGGCCAAACTCTTGGCGCTGAGAATTGGGACCTTATTGCCTAAACTAGTCGATCCGGATCAGATGGGGTTTGTACGAGGAAGGGAGGGTAAACATAACGCGAGAAGACTGATAAACTCTATTCATTATGCTAAACATTTTAAACTACCTTTAATACTTATGGGCACTGACGCTGAGAAAGCGTTCGATAGAGTGGCCTGGGATTTCATGAAACACGTGCTAGGTAAATTTTTATAACCACCTCAATTTATTACGGCAATTTTCTCACTTTATACAGAACAGCATGCTCGGGTACGGGTTAATGGGGTCCTCTCCCCGTCCTTTTCCATCACGAACGGTACTAGACAGGGATGCCCACTATCCCCCACCCTTTTCATTTTGACCTTGGAGACCCTTCTGCAAAAAATTAGATCAGACTCTCTGATAAGAGGGTTACAGATAAGAGAACGTACATATCTGGTGGCGGCCTTTGCAGACGACATACTCCTCATGGTTACTAACCCGCAACAAGCGCTGCCACAGCTACAACATATTTTTGCTGAGTATGGATGGGTCTCCAACTTCAAGATTAATTCTAGCAAATCTGAGATACTAAACATTTCCCTTCCTCCCCCTTTGGCACATGAACTACAAAGAGACTCGCTCTTTTCATGGCCTTCTCACTATATTACATACCTGGGTGTCCAAATACCGAGTCAATTACAAGATCTATATAAGCTTAACTACCAACCACTATTAAAGAAAATGTCAACACACCTCTCCTCTTATCATATACCCTTCATGTCCTGGATGGGTCGTAAAAATCTTTTGCAGACATACATACTACCGATACTATTATATGTTATGAATATGGTCCCTATATATCTACCAAAGACCTTCTTTACACTTGTGAGATGTCTATTTTCCTCCTTCCTGTGGAATCAACGCAGGCTCCGCCTATCCTATAAATTATTATCGATAAAACGAGATAGAGGAGGTTTGGGGCTACCGGACGTGGAGGTGTATTATAAGGCAATTCATCTACAAAGATGGTTGGATTTGGCATCGCCGGGGTCAATGGATTGGTGTATAGAACCGGAGACAGCAACCTTAGGTAGAGATTCTTTGAGACTGTTGTGTTAACCCGACCAAGGGGATCTGAAAACCATCACAAACCCTCTCCTGAGGGGAACACTCTCGGTGTGGATATCGCACAAAGCCGTGAGTGTACCTCCCTTGACGCCCTCGCCGATTATGCCTGCCTCCCTATTGCCTTACAATGTTGAATATAAGGATCCCCCACCAGACGACGTATGGGACTTGTTTTGTCATATGACTATTTCAGACTTACTAGAAGCTAATACAGTTCCCTCACCGGCTAAAATTATATTACTGGTCTCACCGGGCTCCCTAAATTTCCTTCAGATCAATCATGTGCAACACGTTTGCAAGACCTTCCTAGCTTCTCAAAAAGGCAGTAGGGACCTGGGCGACTTAGAGAAAATGCTCCTTGCCAAGGTGGTGACTAAATGCAAATTATCTAGACTATATCCCATGCTGCTGAGCTTGGGCACACCTGGGACCCCAACTTTTCTAGTGTCCTGGGAAATTGAATTGAACAAGAAATTCACTGAACAGGAACAGAAATGGATCTTGAGACACTCTCATGGTTTTTCCAGGTGTGTAAAACTTCAGGAGAGCCATTACAAATTACTAACAAGGTGGTACAAGACGCCGGAGCGAATGCACCATTTGGGTTTAGCGGCCTCCAAGTTATGCTGGCGCTGTCAGGGGGCTGTGGGGACACTGTCCCACATCTGGTGGTATTGCCCGCTGGTCACAGACTTCTGGAAAGAGATATCTGTGGAGATTAACAAAATCTGTGACTCCGACATACCCCTTTCTATAGAATTGATAGCTTTGGCATTGCCCTCAAAAGCATTCAAACCCTCTAAAGCACATCTAGCGGCACACCTGATAGCTGCGGCCAAATACTTAATCCCCCTTTACTGGCTGCAAACTGCCTCCCCATCCAAAACACAATGGTTGGACAAGGTTCAGCAGATTTGTAGTTTGGAGGAGCTGACCAGTTGGCAAGAACACACTCATGTAAAATTCTTGAACACATGGAGACCGTGGCTGCAATATAGAACTGACATACATTGAGGGTGCATAAACTTGCGTGTGATATGCAAAGTCTACTGAAAAATTTTGCATTGAAATGAGGTTGATAGGGGCTGTATGACAAATACCAGTAAGCTACATAATCTTGTTACCCTTTTTCCCCCCCTTCCCTTAGTTTTTCTCTCCTCCCCTATTGTGCCACGGCTTCTTCAAACATGTACATATATCTTAATGTATCTGAAATGCTTGTCTTTTGGTTCTTATTTCTCGTGATAATGTACAAATATCCAAAGCTGATGGCCTTTGTGTATGTTTCTAAACCCATGTTGCACATGGGTACAGTTATGTTATTTTCTTGTATGTTTGTTCTTTTCTTTTTGAAAATAAAAAAACAGATTTGACAAAAAAAAAAAATTGTTTCTTTAACCCCTTGCTATTAGCTAGATCACCAAAAATATTTATATATTTATAGTCATCCTAAGGTGCAAAGAGAGAATTATGGAGTCGATTGGCTCTCGGCAACAAGCCCTTTTACACAGACTGATGCTATACTGTATGGGATAAACAATCATTAACCTTTTGTCCCCATCAGTTTGCTTCATTGTCGGCAGCACATTTCCTGTTTACACGGGGAGATGTGCTGCTGACAACGATGATTTTACAGGCTGCATTAACTATGTCATCAGATGACAAACTACCGATTGCTTGTTTGTCGGCTGATCGCTGCCCTGATTACATGGGCCAATAATCGACCGAATGTGACGTTCTTAGGAACAGACATTCCCGATTATTGGCCTGTGTAAATGGGCCTTTTGGCACACATGTATTACTGTTTTACAAAGTACTATATGTATGTGGCCAGTTTTTCTGCATATTTAATTTAGCAGGTTTGACAAAGAAAAAAACCTTTCCAAAATAGCTGTTTTGAAGAGATTTGTTCCAGTTTTTGGAAAATCCATATTGGGGAAACACAGAAAAAAGGCATATAAAAATTCAGGGGCGTAACTAAGAAAGACTGGGCCCCATAGCAAACTTTTGACTGGGCCCCCCTCCCCTAGGTGCCCCACACAGCCCCTCTTGTAGATAGTGCCCCCTGTAGATAGTGCCCCCTGTAGGTTGTGCCATACAGCCCCCCTGTAGTCAGTGCTATACAAACCCCTGTAGACAGTGCTATACAGCTCCCCTTGTAGACAGTGTCACACCCTACTTGCAGATAGCGCCCCGCACTCCCCCTTGTAGATAGTGCCATACAGCCTCCCTGTAGATATCGCCATAAAGCCCCTCTGTAGATAGCGCCATACAGCTCCCCCTGTAGATAGAACCATATAGCCGCCCTGTACATAACGCCAAACATCCCCCTGTAGATAGCGCTCCACTCCTGTAGAAAGCACCCCCCTCCAGTAGAAAGTGCCACCCCCCCTGTAGATAGCGCCATATAGCGACCCCATACAAATAAAACAAAAAAAGTCATACTCACCTAGGCCCCGTTTCTGCAACAAACGGAGCAAGTCAACGCCGACGGGATCCTTGTGTAGGCCGGTGTGATCCAGTGACGACATCACGCCGGCCTGTGAAGGAATCCCATCCCTGTGCCTGATAGGCTGCAAGCCGAACGTGGCCTGTAGCCTAGTAAATGGCTGAGTAATGAGCTACCTCCCTGCTCTGCCATAACGGTCAATAGTATCTGCGTCCTAAGGATGCAGACATTATTGAATGCGGCGTCGCTACCGCTGTAGCAGCCATAGCGGATTCTAGCACCACCGGGCATAGGGGGGCCGTGACGCCAGGCAGCATGGGCCATCTCATGCCACGAGCACCGTAGCAGCCGCCATGGCTGCTACAGCAGTAGTTACGCCACTGTAAAAATCCCATACATAAAAAACATATACATAAACAGAACACATTATCACGGTTCCCACCTGGTTCATTTGTGTATCCTCTGTGTCGTCCGGGAGATGGTGCTAGTATACATGCCTCTAAACGCTTGGCACAGCAGGTTTAGAGGCATGTATAGGCCAGAAGTCAGGACAGGCAGCAGACGTCTTTACGGGTATCGATAGCATTAGGTCAAAGCAGGCGGCAGGCAAGGAAAGTCAAAGTTCAGGCAGAGGTCAAAAACGGGAAATCCAGACAAAGGCAGAAGGCAAGAAAACAGGGAACCAGGGTACAGGGAAACTTACTGAGAACTTGAATAATAAATACCTATAACTGTATGTGAGGACAAATTAGTAACACCCCGTAGGGGAAAAAATAAACACCAAATAACTCAAGAAATTTAGCAAAAAATATATATCCTTTATTACAATAAATACAAGAACATGATGGCCATCAAGACCTAAAAACCACAAACAATTAAAATACGCTAAGTGGACAACACAGGGCTACTCAAAAGAATGGCATATATATAATAGAAAATATACCATACAGGGTCATTGTAACAGTCAGGCCATAATCTTATATAGTGTAACAAATAACAGGCCCCCGCAAGAGCCCCGACGCGCGTTTCGCGTAGCTTTTTCAAGGGGTGCTCAAAACGCGCGTCGGGGCTCTTGCGGTGGACATTCATTGTTTTGGCCTGATATGCAAAACACTGGTTGGTATGGCTCCTGGGACCTATTGAAATTTCTGGGTGATATCCTGGTATCTATACAACCATATTCACACTGTTCATTCGGTGTTGGCTATTCAGCCCTATTTGCATATCATCTCTGATAAGGGTCTTTATTTTTCTGTTTCAGTATATTCTTCTGGCGATTGAGCTCCAGGGGCCTGTTATTTGTTACACTATATAAGATTATGGCCTGACTGTTACAATGACCCTGTATGGTATATTTTCTATTATATATATGCCATTCTTTTGAGTAGCCCTGTGTTGTCCACTTAGCGTATTTTAATTGTTTGTGGTTTTTAGGTATTGATGGCCATCATGTTCTTGTATTTATTGTAATAAAGGATATATATTTTTTGCAAAATTTCTTGAGTTATTTGGTGTTTATTTTTTCCCCTACGGGGTGTTACTAATTTGTCCTCACATACAGTTATAGGTATTTATTGTCTGTTCTTTTTTGATATGTGTGGACGTTTACCATAACGTTTATAGTTAGGTCTGGTTCTATATAGGTATTCATCATTACTGAGAACTTGGTTGAACAAGCAAGGATTCAGAGGGAGGAGGATCCTTAAATAGGAAGTCTTGGAATTTTGGTACACGCTGGCCCTTTAAGAAGGAAAGAGTCAGCGAGCGTGCCCTCTAGAAGCTGCAGCTGCACATAGAGGATGACGACCGGGGAGGGAGGTGGGAGATGCAGTTAGCTGACGACGCCCAGATCCTGCAGAGCGTCCGGATTGGGTAAGTGGAGCTCGGGACGAGCATGAGGAAATGCAGGGTGCAGGAACCAGAGCAGAGGCCGTGGAAGAGGCGGGATTGGCACGGCAGCCGTTACAGTACCTCACCCCTTTACGCCCCCTCTTTTTTGGCTTGCTAGGGAACCTGCGTTCAAAGTCCTTGATGAGATCTGGGGCGTTGACATTCTCCACGGGCTACCATGATCTCTCCTCAGGACCATAATCTTTCCAGTCCACCAGGTACCACAATCTCCCCCGTGTTCTTTTGACATCTAGGATATCTTTGATCTCAAACTCGGCATCAGCCGCAGGAGCGGGATAGGCAGGAATTTTTTGGGAAAATCGGTTGAATATAGCAGGTTTTAGCAGAGAAATGTGGAAGGAATTAGAGATTTTCAGAGACTGGGGAAGGCGAAGTCTGAAAGTTACTGGATTGATTTCTTCTGTTATCTCATAAGGACCCAAAAAAACGAGGAGCCAGCTTGTAAAGAGGGGTCTTTAGACGTATGTACTGGGTGGACAGCCAGACTTTATCCCTAGGAAAGAGCAGCGGCGGTATCCTGCATTTTTTATCCGCGTTACTTTAGAACCTGGCTAGGCCTTTGTGGATGGAGTCCTTGGCCTCCTGCCATATACGTACAAAGTCACGGTGGACCATGTTAGCAGCTGGAGCCTCAGAAGGCACAGAGACTGGTAGAGGAATTCCTGGGTGCTCGCCATACACCAAGAAGAAAGGAGAAGAGCAGGTAGATTCCCCCGTATGGTTATTGTAGCCAAATTCGGCCCATGGAAGTAGACTTGCCCAGTCGTCTTGTCATGGAGACACAAAATTTCTGAGGAAATTTTCAAGCATTTGATTAATCCGCTCTACTTGACCATTGGAGTGAGGATGGTAAGCGGAAGAAAAGTCAAGTTTGACCTCCAGCAGTTTGCACAAGGCTCTCCAGAACTTGGATGTGAACTGTACTCCTCTGTCAGAGACAATATGTTTAGGAAGATGATGAAAGCGAAAGATGTGCTTGATAAACAGTGTAGCAAGTCGGGAAGACGATGGAAGGGGTACAAAATACGCCATTTTGAAAAAGCGATCCACGACTACCCAGATCACGGTACATCCCGCAGAACTAGGCAGATCGGTAATGAAGTCCATGGCAATGTGCGACCAGGGAGACTCAGGCACGGGCAGAGGATTTAAAAGACCGGCAGCTCTTAAATGGGAGACTTTATTCTGAGAGCATGTGGAGCAGGCTGAAACAAAGTCTTTAGTATCTTGGGACATGGAAGGCCACCAGTACGGATGGTCAATCAAATTGAGAGTCCTTTTGATGCCAGGGTGCCCAGAAACCCTGGAGGCATGACCCCAGCGAAGAACACAATCCCTTTGTTTAGGGGGTACGTAGGTCTTTCCTCTGGGAATGTGTACCACTTCAGCTGGGGCAGCGATCATAATACGTTTTGAATCTATAATAAACTGAGGACTGGGCTCTTGATCTATGGGGTCAAAAGAGTGAGATAAGGCGTCAGCTTTGGTTTTCTTTCCAGCGGGTGTGTAATGAAGATGGAAATAAAATCTGGAGAAGAATAATGCCCATCGAGTTTGGCGAGGATTCAGGCATTGAGCAGATTGCTGGTAAAGGAGGTTTTTATGATCTGTGTAGATGATAATAGGATGCCGCACACCCTCTAGCAAATGTCTCCACTCCTCCAGGGCCAATTTAATAGCCAAAAGTTCTTTATCTCCAATACCACAATTTCAACAGGTGTAAAAGATTTGGAGAAAAAGCCACAGCCCACAAGGCTCCCTCTACAAGTCTTTTGTGAAAGAATAGCTCCGCCTCCCACAGATGAAGCATCGACCTCCAGAACGAAGGGTTTGGTGGAATCCGGTCTATGTAGGACTGTAGCAGAAGAGAAGGCAATTTTAAGAGCTTGGAACGCGGCTTCGGCCTCCGTGGTACAGTCTTTGGCATTAACCCCCTTTTTGGTCAGTGCAGAAATAGGAGCTGTCATAGAGGAGAAGTGAGTAATAAACTGGCGGTAATAATTTGCAAATCCCAGCAGGTGTTGGACAGATTTGAGTCCTTGCGGACGAGGCCAGTTGAAAATTGAGGATAACTTGGCTGGATCCATTTGAAGTCCCTGGTCGGAAATGACATACCCCTGGAAAGGCAGACTGGTTTTCTCGAAGAGGCATTTCTCCAGTTTAGCAAACAGAGAGTTCTGTCGCAGACGCTGTAATACATGACGCACATGCACACGATGAGTCTCAATATTAGGAGAAAATATTAAAATGTCATCTAGGTATACCACCACACAGCTGTACAACACATCTCGAAAAATTTCATTAACAAAGGCCTGAACAACCGCAGGAGCATTACAAAGTCCAAAGGGCATGACGAGGTATTCAAAATTCCAAGCACGAGTGTTGAATGCGGTTTTCCATTCGTCTCCCTTGCAGATACGGATGAGATTATAAGCTCCACGAAGTTCTAGTTTGGTGAAAATTCTTGCCCCCTGTAGGCGGTCAAAGAGTTCACAGATCAATGGTAACGGGTACTTTTTCTTTATTGTGATATTATTCAACCCACGGTAATCAATACAAGGACACAGGGAGCCATCTTTTTTCCCCACAAAGAAAAACCCTGCGCCAGCAGGAGAGGAGGACTTACGGATGAATACCCTCTCCAGATTCTCTTGGATATACCGAGACATGGCCTCGGTCTTGGGCAAAGACAAAGGGTAGACTCTACCTCTGGGAGGTGTGGCGTTGGGGACCAGGTCTATGGCACAGTCGTATGGACTGTGAGGTGGCAGCGTTGCAGCTTGTTGTTTGCAGAAAACATAAGAGAAGCTATTATATGGAGTAGGAAGTCCTGCTGAGTTAGGTTCTGTAGGCTGAGGCATGGGTGGGAGAATTGATTGTAGACAATGTTGGTGACAAAAGTCACTCCAGCTGGTAATTTGACCTCCAGTCCAGTCAATAACAGGAGAGTGCTTCTGCAACCATGGTAGACCCAGTAGCAAAGGGTTCAGAGAGTTCTTTAAAACATAGAAGGAGACACGTTCCTTGATGCAGCACCCCTGTTAACATGAAAATGGGCTCGGTGATAAGATGGATAGTCTCCTGTAGAAGCCTCCCATTTACAGAAGCAATGGACAAAGGTTGGGTTCGTTCTTGAACTGGGATATGGTAGCGATTTACCAGGGACTTGCACAGGAAATTCCCAGCGGATCCGGAATCTAGAAAGGCTTGGACACAGAAAGTGCTACCTGCAAAGGACAGTTTTGCTGGTATGGTCATCTTTTGAGAGGGTGATACTCCACCTAGGGTAGCCTCTCCTACTTGCCCTAGGCGTTGGAGTTTTCTGGCCTTACTGGACAGTCCTTGAGGAAGTGCGTTTTTCCACCACAGTATAAACATAAGTTTAACTTGCGTCTATTCTGGCGCTCCTCAGGCGTGAGTCTTATTCTCTCCACCTGCATAGGTTCATCCGACCGAGAGGAAGATGAGGCAAGAAGAGGCCTTTGGAAGGTTGGTGCCAACCGTGATGTCCAATTGCCCCGAGCAGATTCTTGTTGTCTCTCATAGAAACGTATGTCAATCCAATTGGCAAGAGTGATCAAGTCATCCAAGGATGGTGGAAGGTCTCGGCCAGCAAGTTCATCCTTAATTCAGCCCGCTAGACCCTCCCAGAAGGTAGATACTAGAGCCTCGTTATTCCACTGGAGTTCTGTAGCCAGAGTGCGGAATTGAATGGCGTATTGACTAACAGTGGAGGTTCCTTGCTGGAGCTTGAGAAGAGAGGAAGCTTCTGAAGATGCCTGACCTGGCTCTTCAAACACCCTTTTAAATGTGGAGAGAAAGTTCTGAATATTATACATTATGGGGTCGTTTCTCTCCCACAAGGGCGATGCCCATGTCAGCGCTCCGCCAGAAAGCAGGGACAGGATGTAGGCCACTTTAGCCCGGTCTGAGGAAAAATGATGCGCCATGACCTCAAAATGGATGGTGCATTGATTAACGAATCCCCTGCAGGTCTTGGGGTTACCCTCATAGCGGGCAGGCGTAGGTAAATGTAGTCCAGGACTGTAGACAGGAGCTTGCGGTGGTGGTGGCGGTGTCGGAGGTGCAAGTTCGTTCAAACAAGTGGACACATTTTGAAAAAGCTGAAAAAGCTTATCTTGGCGGACTCTTTGTCTACAAAGTTCCTGAGCCATTTGAGCCGAGTCAGGCAGGGCTGTGTCAAGAGGATCCATGGCTTGTTCAAACTACCACGGTTCTCACCTGGTTCGTTTGTGGATCCTCTGTGTCGTTCAGGAGATGGTGCTAATAACCCAGGGCAAAGCTTGGCACAGCAGGTTTAGAGGCAGTCGGATGTATAGGCCAGTAGTCAGGACAGGCAGCAGATGTCGTTACGGGTATCGATAGCAATAGGTCAAGGCAGGCGGCAGGCAAGGATAGTCAAAGTTCAGGCAGAGGTCAAAAACGGGAAATCCAGACAAAGGCAGATGGCAAGAAAACAGGGAAACAGGGTACAGGGAAACTCACAGGGAACTTGGTTGTACAAGCAAGGATTCAGAGGGAGGAGGATACTTAAATAGGAAGTCTTGGCATTTTGGCACATGCTGGCCCTTTAGAGTCAGCGCGCCCTCTAGTGACTGCAGCCGCACATAGTGGATGACGGCCGTGGAGGGAGGTAAGAGATGCAGTTACCTGATGACGCCCAGAGCCTGCAGAGTGTCAGGATCGTGTAAGTGGAGCTCGGGACGAGCATGAGGAAATGGAGGGTGCAGAAACCAGAGCAGAGGGCGTGGAAGAGGCAGGGAACGGCGCGGCAGCCGTTACACACATCTTTTGATTGGAAAGATACTACAATCCCCCTCCCACCCACCACCCCCCACATCAGAGGAGACAACAGAGTAGCTCTTCTCTTCTTTTCATTATGGTTGGCCAGAGCTCTCAGTGCACATGAGAACTCATGCTTGATCATTATCTGGGGGAAGGGAGCTGCAATATATGTATATTCCTTGCTCGGGGTGCTGCCCATTAGGTATGACATGGGGGCCGCCATGTGGCCCTGGAACTTTCAGTTGGACATTTCTAGTTTAGAGCATTAAGTGCAGTATAAAAGACGGAATTCCAACCCTGCTGTATGTCTTTAGGTTTAGTGTGATTCAAAAACAAACTCAATAATGGGAACTCTCTGATAAGGATGGGAAAACACCTGCTTCAGTTTCTGGCAATATGATGAATTTAATTGCCAGGCTTTCTGATATATTTTGCTTTGTACATGGCAGATTTTATTAAGCCAAAATTAATAAATACAAACACAAAAATAAAATGAGTGAAGCCTAAAGCATAACCTATGTGTTTTAAAATTGAACTGTTAGGGCTTGCCCACACACAACAGAAATTTGAAAATCAAAGGCTTTCCGCTGTGGCAAAAATGCACCATTTCCTGCGTTTTTTGCGGCAGAAAATGCTGCGTAAATTGCTGCGTTTTTCCCAATGTTAGGAGATATCTTCTATCTAAAATGTTGCAATTCAGTCCACTTTCCGTAGCAGGAATTGACATGCTGCGGTCTGAAAAATACGCACCGCACGTCAATTTTGGCTCAGAATTTTTACGCAGCATGTGGATGAGATTTGATAAATCTCATCCACTATGCTGCTACTGTATTCTGCGGCGTTTTTTCAGGCCGAAATTCCAGCCGGAAGAAACGCAGCAATTCTGTTACATGTGGATGAGCCCTTAATCTTTTTCTTGCAAGAGTGATTTACTTTGGGGTAAAGATTTATGTTCCGAGATGAATGTAGTACAGATGCTCCTTTAGGCTGTGTTCACACTGAGTTTTTTGCAGGAGGAAAATTCCTCCTGCAAAAACGGCTCCAGACGTTTTTTGCACAGTGGTTTGACAAAAACTCGTCAAAACACTCGTCAAGGTGTTTTTTTACCCTTTCTGACTGATTGAAATTGGGTTTTGGAGGCGGAAACCGCCTCAAGATGGGTCATGTCGCTTCTTTTTACCCCGACGCGTTTTTTTTACTCGCGGTAAAAAACTGGTCCAACTCCCATTGAAATCAATGGGAGGTATTTTCGGGCCATTTTTTGATGAGTTTTGCGGAGCGGTTTCCACGCAAAAAACTTGTAAAAAAACTCAGTGTGAACAGGGCCTTAAATTGCACAGAGATGAGGCAGCAATATACACTAAATAAATCAAGATGATTCAATATTGGGCTGTACTGTCACAAATAATTCATGATAAAATAAAAAAAATACCATCAAAATAATGATAGTAGCGGATCCGCAGCAAAGAATACAATCAGTAACAATGTGCCTTTTAAAAATAATAAAGTTGAGCATTTTTTTCCTGTCATTGGATTGCAAAGGTACAGAAAATATACCTCAAGCTGCAAAAGATGAAAATTGAGAGTCCTGAGTAGTCAAAGGCCTCGAGCTGCAGGAATTAATTGTAATTCATTTTATCTTTTGAAAGCATTTTTCCCTTTTGAGAAATCTGTGTCTCTGTGCAGTTCTGCAGATGACAAGCCATCACCTTTACTTGTCAGGCAGATTATCACCTGTGAATAATGTGCCCCATACATTCACTGATGGATCAAGCAAAAGGAAACTATGATAGAACCAATGAAAGTGTAAGAAATGAGTTCTGTGACAGATTCTGGGGTGCAAAAAATTTATTCTATCTCTGCACATCACTGACTAAATATAGTGCATAATAAACGTTTGCCAATTGTATGAGCATCGAAAGAAAAATTCACTAAATATAGTGCACACATAATCTGCCTACCTGCTATTATTCACTTCATAGGGCAAATTAACCGTATAATAACAATTTAAATAGCACTTAATATAGTAAGTGTTTGTTATAAAGATTGACATTTACTGCACAGACTTAATCATGCCTCATTACTTTATGTGTTAAATGACATTTTCAGCAGGATGACAAATTTTTCTTTTTTTCAAAGTTTAAGGGCACATTCAGACATGGCGGAATTGCTGTTGAATTCCACTGCGGACAGTCCGCAGCGGAATTCTGCAGTCGCCGTTTTTTACATTTCTTTCTATACATTTTTAGGAAACTTAGTTCCGATGTTGCAGAAAATAACTGTGCGGAATTTAGGCTGAGGTGCAGATTTTTCCCTCCGTAGCATTCTCATTACATTGAGGAGGAGAAACGGAATTTCACTGCAGATTTCAGCCTTTGCAATTAAAAAACTGAAATCTGTTGCAAGTCCGCTGAGATATCTGCAACGTCTGACTTACCTGTCAAGTATGCAAATGTTGGTGCCGATTCGTTGCGTAATTGCCCCGAATCTGCACCAACATTTTCAGCGGAAAAATTCTGCCACGTCTAAACATGGCTTAACAGTTTCCCTTTTAAGAATTTTATGTCAATGCAAAACTGAATAATTAAAAATACTAATTTAATTATAAGGGCATGGCCCCACGTGGCGTATTTCTTCCGCAACTGTCCGCATCAATGCCACACAGAATCTGCGTTGCAGATTCTGTTGCGGATCTGCCCAAAATGTGCAGTAAATTGATGCGGACTGGCCGTTGCGTATTAAGGTGAAAGTACTTCCCTTCTCTCTATCAGTGCAGGATAGAGAGAAGGGACAGCACTTTCCCTAGTGAAAGTAAAAGAATTTCATACTTACCGGCCGTTGTCTTGGTGACGCGTCCCTCTTCCGGCATCCAGCCCGACCTCCCTGTATGACGCGGCAGTCCATGTGACCGGTGCAGCCTGTGATTGGCTGCAGCCGTCACTTAGACTGAAACGTCATCCTGGGAAACCGCACTGGAGGAAGAAGCAGGGAGTTCTCGGTAAGTATGAACTTCTATTTTTTTTACAGGTTGCTGTATATTGTGATCGGTAGTCACTGTCCAGGGTGTTGAAACAGTTACTGCCGATCGCTTAACACTTGCAGCACCATGGACAGTGACTATTTACTGACGTCGCCTAGCAATGCTCCCGTAATTACGGGTGCACACACGTAGTCACCCGTAATTATGGGAGCCCCATTGACTTCCTCAGTCTGGCTATAGACCTAGAAATACACATAGGTCCAGCCAGAATGAAGAAATGTCATGTTAAAAAACCAATACGCTCCGCAGCACACATAACCATGTACATTACATCTGTGGACTTCATTGCGGAATTTTGAATCTCCATTGAAGTCAATGGAGAACTTCCGCAATGAGTCCGCAACCAGTCCGCCACAGGTCCGCAACATCCATTGTATGCTGCGGACACCAAATTCCGCACCTCAGCCTATGCTCCGCAGCTGAATTTTCCGTCTAAACGAACCCTACTAAAAAGAAGTGGAAGGCAATGGAGAAACGGGTCCGCTGCGGATTAATGCTGCGGAGTGTCCGCAGCGGAATTCCAGAGCAATTCCGCCACGTGGGGCTTTGCCCTAACAGTTTTCCATAGTAAATGTATGAGAATGCAATTTTTTTCCAAATTATTAAGGGCACATTCAGACGTGGCGGGTTTGCTGCGGAATTTCACCATGGAAGGGCCGCAGTGGAAATCTGGAGCAGACTTTTTTTTTCCTTTTGGTTTCTATTGCTTTTTAGCAACTGTCGGAAATTAGCTTGTATTTCAGAGTTTACAATCTGCAGCATGCACAGTCTGTTGCGGGGAAGCAGCAGATTTTACACAGTCCGCAGTGGAATTCTGCAGCAGCCGTTTTTTACATTTGTTTCTATATATTTTTAGGAAACTTAGTTCAGACGTTGCGGAAAATAACTGTGCAGAATTTTCCCTCCACAGCTCATTATGTTGCGGAGAAGCGGAATTTCACTGCAGATTTCAGCATTTGCATTGCAAAGGCTGAAATCTGCAGCCCTCATAGTGTGCAGCACACATAAAATTTAGCATATCATCAGTAACTTCAATCTGTCCATCAGACTTATTTTGGATGACAGCCTGAATTGCTACAAGGATGTCACCGCCCATGGCCGGACTTAGCTACGTGCGACACATGCGGTCGTACAGGGCGCCGGCCGCCATGCTGTAAGGGGGGCGCCAGCGGGTGAATTTCTCCCGCTCTGCGGCTACGGCTCGGGGCGCCAGCGGGTCAGGTGTCACTCACTGACCTCACTCCTGGCTTCCCCACGCCGCGACTACCGCTCCCCCTCCTCGTCTTACGTCCTGAGTGATAATCAGATGTGATGACATAAATCAGGACGCAAGACAGGGAGCAGACTATCTTATGGTATGTTCACACGAGGGCGTCCGTTACGGCTGAAATTACGGGGATGTTTCAGCCTGAAAACATCCCCGTAATTTCAGCCGTACCGGCATGTGCAGGCGCTTGAACGCCGCGTCCATTACGGCCGTAATTAGCGCTGCTATTCATTGGAGTCAATGAATAACGGCTCCAATTACGGCCAAAGAAGTGACAGGTCACTTCTTTGACGCGGGCGTCTATTTACGCGCCGTCATTTGACAGCGGCGCGTAAATATATGCCTCGTGTGAACAGACAAACGTCTGCCCATTGCTTTCAATGGGCAGATGTTTGTCAGCGCTATTGAGGCGCTATTTTCAGACGTAATTCGGGGCAAAAACGCCCGAATTACGTCCGTAAATAGGCCGTGTGAACATACCCTTACCATGCGATCCTGCTCTGGCTATTTCCCCAAGGCAAGACTCCGTTCCAGCAGCATCAGCGGACTCAGTGCACTAAGAAGCCCAGCAGGTCAGTCAGACTGTGGGCTTTGGTTGTATGGGGGCACTGATGAGGGTCTAAAAATGGCAAATAGGCAGAGGATTCAGTGCCACCTTGGTGCCCATTTGCCACTTATTGCCCCTTTAGTGTCCTGTTCAGTGCTCCTTCGATGCCCATTTGCCATATATTGCCCATTTATTGTTCTGTGACAGAGGGTGCTAAAGGGGCAGTAAATGGCAAATATCAAGGAGGCACTGAACATAAGGACACTAAAGGGGAAATTAGTGGCAAATGGGCACCAAGGTGGCACTTAACGACACTGTTAATAAATGGCAGATGGGCACATTGTTCAGTTGCTCCATAGTGCACATTCACCATTTGTTGCCTTTTTAGACCCTGTGCACATTACATTAAAGAGCTTAAAAATAAATTCTGTTGAAGCAGTACAGGAGAAGTTGAAATAAAAAATAACTTATACTTACCTCTCTCCTCCCAAATGTTCCTGCACTGGGGGCTCCCGTCACCTCTGTTCACTGTTTGTATACGGAGCAGCTGCAGCGGTGATGTACTGTCGACGTGATGTCACCACTGCAGCCGCTCTGTGTACAAACCGAGAACAGAGATGACGGGAGCTCCCAACGCAGGAACGTCTGAGAAGAGAGAGGTAAGTATGGGCTGTTTTCTTATTTTAACCCTTTCAGGACTGAGACATTTATTGCTTTTCATTTAAGTTTTTCACTATCCGCCTTCCTAGAGCCATAACTTTTTTATTTTTCCGTCAATAGGATGGTGGTTATTTTTGCGGCATGAGTTTTCGTTTCTATTGGTAGCATTTAAAGTACCATATAATGTACTGGGAAATGGAAAAACATTCTTTGTGGGCTGAAATTTAGAAAAAAAACTGTGATTCCTCCATAGTTTTTTGGGTTTCGATTTTACGGCTTTCATCGTGCGGTAAAAACGACAACTTAACTTTATACTGCGGCTCAATACGATTACGGTGATACCAAATTTATATAGGTTTTTTATATATTTTACTACTTTTACAAAGAAAACTATTTGTTAAAAAAATGTTGTTTCACCACACTCTGAGAGACATAACTTTTTTTATATTTTCGTCTAAGCAGTGTGAGGGCTTATTTTTTGCAGGACGAGCTGTATCTTTTATTGGTACAATATTTTGGTACATGCAACTTTTTGGTAATTTTTTATTACATTTTTTTAGCGCTAATGTGAACAAAAAACAGCGATTTTGACTATTTACTTTTTTTTTTTACGGCCTTCACAGTGAGTTAAATAAGAAGTAATAAAAAGTACCAACATTGCCCACATGGACAGCTGTATTAATATTTTTTTCTGTTATACAAAAGATAGCCTTTGAGTAAACGGAGTAAGGGCCAGTTCACACGTTGCGTAAATACTGTGGATTTTCCACAACGGAATTAGTTGCAGAAAATCTGCAGCAAATACAGTAACAGCAAAGTGTATGAGATAAAATTCCGCAACAAATATACAGTTGGTGTGTTTTTGCGGCGGGTTCACAGCGATCATGCTGCAAAAAACGTCACTCAGAAAACAAACAATATATTATACTTACCTAGGAATCTGAGTTTTATCCTCCTGGGATGACACTTCAACTCATATGACCTCCGCTGCAGCCAATCACAGGTTGTAGCGGCAGTCACATGGATGATGTCAGAGGGCATGCCTCCTAGGATGACGCTTCATCCCATGTGACCGCTGCTGCAGCGGTCTCCTGGGATGAGAGGACATCCCAGGAGGCTGCCTGCAAGCAGGCTGGTGAAAGTGCAGCAGTTTTTCGCAGCAGACATTCCAGAAGAGAAACTGACCCACAGTTTGGTGCGGTTTTACGCCCCAAATTCCCTGCGGGTGGGACTGCGCTATTTTATGCAGTGGCGTCCTGTAAAAATAAAAATGATACTGCATGTTTTTTGTGTCCATTTAATGTATGCGCCAGGAGCTTTTCCGCCGCATATGATAAATGGACAGGCAGGACATAATGTAAAAACAGCCTTACCAAAACATAGGCCTTGTTTACACTGTGCTAAAAACGGCAGAAAAATCGGAAGCAGAACGCCTCCAAACATTTGCCGATTGGGAAAACTGCGTTATGTTACGACGGGGCATTTTTTACACTGCCGTTTAAAAAATACGGCCGTGGAAAAATACGGCCACGAAAAAGAAGTGCATGTCACATATTCAGCTGTTTTTGGGGCCGTTTTTCATAGACTCTATAGAAAAACAGCTCTAAAAATGCAGCGAAAAACGCGACTTTGAATAAAAAAATTGCTGAAAATCAGGAGGTGTTTTCCCTTGAAAACAGCTCCGTATTTTGAGACGTTTTTTTACTTTGTGCGTGCACATACCCTTAAAAACACTAGTGTTTTTGTAAAGTTATTTTTAAACTACAGGTGCTTTTGACGCGTATTCATCGCGTTTTTTGCCGCTCAATCAGAACTCCCATTGACTATAGAAATTAGGTGCGATTTTGGAGCATTTTCGGCACCGAAAATTCTTTCGGCACCATTTTACTTGCCAAAGAATTGACCTGACACTACTTTTTTTCCGTGACACAAACAAAAGCACCAAATGCCGACAATACATAATGATAAGTGGAGTGGGGGGCACCAAAGGGCAATTCCGCACAGGGCTCCCAGTGTGTGTGTGTGTGTGTGTGTGTGTGTGTGTGTGTGTGTGTGTGTGTGTGTATACCATTATTAAACGGAAATGATACTCTTATAGATAAATAGTAGAGCTTTGCAAAATAGCAAAATATTTCTTTCCTTACTTAGTATATGTCAATATTAAATAAACCAATCCATTAACACAAATGATGAAACATATTGTGCACTCTATGCGTCATCATATGCCAATAGAAACTTGTTAACCCCTTCCCGCACCTTGGCGTAACTGTACGTCCAGATAAGCAGTAACTTCGCGCACCTGGGTGTACAGTTACGTCCGCGTTTTAAAAGTTAACCGCCGCGCGGCGCTACACCGCAGCGGCGGTTAACTGTGCAGGGTGTCAGCCCTGCTCTCCCCGTTGCCGATCAGCGGCCTGTGGCCGCTGAAATCGGCAATTAACCCCTTCGATGCGGTGGTCGATTGCGATCACCACATCGAAGAGGTTTACAGCGGATCGGCAGCCCCCCACATGTATTTGCGGGGGCTAGCGATCCTTATCATGGCAACCAGAGGCCAGAAAATGACCTCCGGGTTGCCATGTACGGAAGCCTCGGAGGATCAGCCTCCGGCCGTTCCTCCTCTGCTTCCTGTCAGTGTGACAGTTACGTCACAATGACAGTTAGAACACATTACACTACGTGTGTAGTGTAATGTGTTCCAGCAGCGATCAGAGCTGCCAGTCTAAGTGTCCCCTAGTGGGACAAGTAAAAAAAGTTAAAAAAAGATAATAAAAATGTTTTGAAAAAGTGTAAAAATCAAAGTTAGAGGTGACATAAACAAAGAATGCTTTTTTTCCTATAATAAGACTTTTATTATAGGAAAAAAATTAACACGTTAAAAAAAGTACACATATTTGGTATCGCCGCGTTCGTAACGACCCCATCTATAAAACTGTAATATTATTTTTCCCGCACGGTGAACACCGCGAAAAAAATAAACGAAAAACAGTGCCCGAATCACAATTTTTTGGTTACCAACCCTCCCAAAATATACAATAAAAAGTGATCAAAAAGTCGCATGTACGCCAAAATGGTACCAATACAAACTACATCCCGTCCCACAAAAAACAAGCCCTTACACCGCTTTTTTGACTGAAAAATAAAAGCGTTATGGCTCTCAGAATATTGTGACACAAAAATTAATTTATTTTATAAATAAGTGATTTTATTGCACAAACGCTGCAAAACATAAAAAAATTATATACATCTGGTATCGCCGTAATCGTATCAACCTGCAGAATAAAGTATAATGGTCATTTATAGCCCAGGGTGAAGGCCATAAAAAAAACAAATAAAAAACATTATCAGAATTTATAGTTTTTGGTCACCTTGCTTGCCAAAAAATGGAATAAAACGTGATCAAAAAAATTTCTGGTACCCCAAAATGGTACCAATGAAAACTACAGATTGTCCCGCAAAGAGTAAACCCTCACACAGCTCCGGTGGAGAAAAAATAAAACAGTTCTGGCTCTCAGAATATGGCGATGCAAAATGTGCAGAGTGTTCCAAAAGCAAATAAGATCGGGCACCATTTATAAGCGCGACACTGGTCACATATCTGCGGATTATTATTTATTTACTGCATTATTATACCCTCTTATTATACCCTGATGTACCCCGCACAGATAACATGTACCCTGATGTACCCCGCACAGCTTACATATGCCCCCACATTATAAACTGAAACACCAGTAAAACCCCAAACAGAACAACTACCAAGCAAACTCTGCGCCCCAAAAGCCAAATGGCGTCCCTCCCTTCTGAGCCCTGCAGCGTGCCTAAACACCAATTTACGTCCACAGATATGGCATTGCCATACTCGGGAGAACCCGGTTATTATTTTGAGTTATTTGTCTTCAGTGGCACAAACTGGGCATAACATATAGTGCACTAAAATGGCATATGAGTGGAAAATTGTAATTTTCACTCCGCACCATGCGCTGCGCATTAACCCCTGCGCGCACCACAACATAGCATGTCATAGTGTGGGGGGTGATGTATGGAGCGTCTCACGTAAAAAATAAAGAATTTAGAACGGCAAAATCGCTGTTTTTTTGGTCACCTTGGCTCTACCTAAAAATTTAATAAAAAGTGCTCAAAAAGTTGTATGTACCAAAAAGTTGCACCAATAAAAATGACCGCTCGTCCCTCAATAAATAAGCCCTCATACCGCTCTATTGACTGAAAAATAAAAAAATTGTGGCTCTTGGAACGCGGGGAGGAAAAAACTAAGAAGGAAAATAAAAAAATGGATCACTCCAGAAAGGGTTAATTACTTTCTAATGAAAAACCATTTATGACCACACCTGGGGTATTGCCGTACTCTGGAGAAATTGCTTTACAAATGTTGGGGTGCTTTTACCCCCTTTATCCTTTGTGAAATTGAAAAAAATGCAACATTTTAGTGGAAGAAATGTCGATATTCATTTTCACGGCCTAATTCTAATAAATCCTGCAAAAGACTTGTGGGGTCTTTATGCCCACTATATCCCTAGATCGATTCTTTAAGTGGTGTAATTTCCACTTTTGGGGGGTTTCCCCTGTTTTGGCCTCTCAGGGGCTTTGCAAATTCGACATGGCACCCAAAAACCATTTCAGCTAAATTTGAGCTCCAAAAGCCAAATAGCGCTCCTTCCCTTCTAAGCCTTGCTGTGGGTCCAAACAGCAGTTTATTACTACATATGGCATATTTCCGTAATCGGGAGAAATTGTTTTACAAATGTTGGGGTGCTTTTTCTCCTTTATTCCTTGTAAAAATAAAAAATGGCTACCTTTTTTCAGAAAAAAAGTCGATTTTTACCTTTACAGAATAATTCCAATGAATTCAGCAAAACAGCCGTGGAGTCAAAATGCTAACTTTACCCCTAGAAAAATTCCTTGAGGGGTGTAGTTTCCAAAATGGGGTCACTTTCCGGGGGTTTCCACTATTTTGTTCCCTCCAGTGCATTTCAAACGCGACATGGCACTGAAAACCATTCCAGCAAAATCAGAATTTCAAAATCCAAATGGTGCTCCTTTCCTTCTGAGTCCTGCTGTGGGTCCAAACAGCAGTTTATTACCACATATGGGGTATTGCTATAATCAGGAGAAATTGCTTTACATATGTTGGGGTGTTTTTTCTCTTTTATACCTTGAAAAAATTAAAAATTTCTACGTTTTTTCAGAAAAAAGTAGATTTTCATCTTCACAAACTAATTCAAATAAATTTAGCAAAAAAACTGTGGGTTCAAAATGCTAACTATACCCCTAGATAAATTCCCTGAGGGGTGTAGTTTCCAAAATCAGGTCACTTTTGGGGGTCTTTATTGTTTTGGCCCCACAAGACCTCTTCAAACCTGACATGGTACCTAAAATATATGCTAAAAAAAGAAGGCCCCAAAATCCACTAGGTCCTCCTTTGCTTCTGAGGCCTGTGTTTCAGTCCATGACCGAACTAGGGCCACATGTGGGGTATTTCTAAAAACTGCAGAATCTGGGCAATAAATAATAAGTTACATTTTTTGGGGAAAACCTTCTGTGGTATAGAAAAAAATGTATTACAAATGAATTTTGTATAAAAAAAATGAAATTTGTAACTTTCACCTCTATTTTGCTTTAATTCCTGTGAAACGCCTAAAGGGTTAATACACTTTATGAATGCTGTTTTGAATACTTTGAGGGGTGCAGTTTTCAAAATGGGGTGATTTATGGGGACTTTCTAATATATAAGACTCTCAAAGCCACTTCAGAACTGAACTTGTCCTTGTAAAAATCGCCTTTTGAAATTTTCTTGAAAATATGAGAAATCGCTGCTAAAGTTCTAAGCCTTGTAACGTCCTAGAAAAATAAAATAATGTTCAAAAAACGATGCCAAACTAAAGTAGACATGTGGGGGATGGTAACTAGTAACTATTTTGTGTGGTATTACTATCGGTTTTACAAGCAGATACATTTAAATTTAGAAAAATGCTAATTTTTGCAATTTTTCGCTAAATTTTGGTGTTTTTCACAATTAAATACTGAATCTATCGGGCAAATTTTGCCAGTACCATAAAGTCCAATGCGTCACGAGAAAACAATCTCAGAATCGCTTGGATAGGTAAAAGCATTCCGGAGTTATTACCACATAAAGTGACACATGTCAGATTTAAAAAATCGGCTTCGTCCTGAAGGCCAAAACAGGCTCAGTCCTGAAGGGGTTAATATCAAATAATCATAAACTAAAATGTAACAATGACATTAAAAATATTTCTTGCCAAATCACTTCTGATGTGGTGATTTCAAATAAACCATTTCCCTTAAAGGGAAGGTGTCACGAAAAAAAAATTTTTTTATATGTTATTGCTTTTAGTATGTTCTTAAAATACATTTTATTTATTTGTGTTTTTGTGTTTTACTTTTTTCTTTTTTCTTTCTTTTACTTCTCTATGGCGGCTGCCATTTTTTTTTTCATCTCTGTATGTGTCGATTAACGACACATACAGAGATGGAATACGGCACATACATCCCCATAGAGAATGCGAACGGGAGCCGTTCCATTCACTATAGTGTACGCCATTTGTGTGGGAACGGCGCATGCGCCGCTCCCACACAGTCCAAAAGGAAGGTCTTCGGCAGAGCGACATCCGACGCTAATTTCATGTGGACCGGAAGTAAGAGGACTACTTCCGGTCGCGGCTTCCGTCCATATGTTCAGAAGCAAGGACAGGGAGCAGAGGCAGGAGCAGGTAAGTTATGTTTGTGTATGTGATGTGTGTGTATGTTCGTGTTATACTGTGTGATTACCACTGTATCTAATCCTCCTACACTGTGCATTTGCTCAAAAAATGGCGGCACACAGTGTAGGAGGTTTGAACATTCAACCCCCTCCTTTCATCTGGCACTAGCCAGGATAAAGGAGGGGGGATTGTTAGAGCACACTAGAGCGAGTGTGTCTTCTCCAATTTTGAAGCATAAAGCAATGAGGTTGCTTTACCACATGCCAATGCTGCAATTTTGGGAATTGCTCCCTCTAGTGACCAGCTCATGGAAATGTTATAAATTAGAATCTAATTTATAATATTTCCTGACTTGTGAAAAAATTAAAAAAATTAGAACAATGTGTAATCATTTATATACTAACTGTTTAACTAAAAAAAAAAATAAATTCTAGCGACACATTCCCTTTAAAAATAGTTCAGCACACACACCGGTCACTCACAGTACCAGCTGTTACCAGACACTCACAATACTGAGAATCCAATCTCACACATTTATACCTTTTGTGTGTACCTTTGGTAAAACAAGTATATAACTAGAATGACTGTGTATAAACTCCTATACTTGTATTATTCATCCAATGAACTATAATCTTCATTTAGTAATGCGTATTATATTAAATTTAAATATGAATGTGAAGTTTTTCATTGTGGACAACACATAAAACACATACAACGTAACATATAACATATTAACATAAAACATATACTCAATCCTGTGATCTTATAAGGCTTTTTTTTCCCCTTATTCTTTAAGTTACAGTTCTTATTTTGCACTAAATGTGCACTTTATGCAGACACAGCTATACAACAGAAAACAGAGAGTGTAGCCAAAACTTATGAGCTACAAGGTCAAAATGTCACCATGTGCTCCTGTCAATCAATGACCAGCATCTTCACATACTCATTCCACAATGGAGATATGAGGCATCATGCTCTAATTAGTTCTATTAGTTTAACACACTTACTATAGGTTAACCATACATCGTGTTAGACATTCCATGCAATTATTAAAATGACTGTTAAATAAACCAAAAAGGAAAAAGATTTACAGTAATGTTTAAAATGTCTTGGAAAACTCCTATAACGAGAGGAAATATCATTAGTGACAATTTAGGACAGATGATATACAGTATATTCCAACAACCAGATCTGGATAGAAATACATAAGAATCTTCACTTTATCGATCTCACTTCTCCTTTTACAATCCATGGTCATTACACTTATAATTATCCTATTGGCTTTAACTCTATTTCTAGCCAATTCCTAATCCACGTAAAACTATCTCTCTATCAATAATTACTGAACATTTCATCCAATGTCTCCTTTTTAGGAAGTGAAGAGTCAATTGATTCCTTTATGAATTCAGATGACGCCTTTCTCTCAATGTATGGCTAATAACTGATCGCATGTCACCCCTGGAAACCTCTTGTTTCTGTAAACCTTTGGTTTATAAAGCTGTACATAGAAGAATTATACGTTGACACATTCTTCTCTACTGGAATGTCACTATCTATAGAATTAGACGGTGGTTAATTCTTACTTACACATAACAACTGTGTTTCCTTGTGTTTTTTTTTATTTTTATCTTATTTCTGGTACATTCAACCACTTCTATCTGTTCTCTGCAACTCTGTCTATTAATCCAGGGCCCATCATCTCTCAAGAAACCATCCCATCTAGTACAACTGAGAACTCCCTGCTTGGACATTCTCGCTTTCTTAGTTATTTTCTCTAGGTTCTAAACTAACCCTTTCCCCACATAGCTTTCTAATTATGTCTGCTGCTGTTTTTCCCCACCCTGTACCTTGGGTTTTATGCCCTAATTCCCGGCTGGCCAGCCCTTTACCTTGGGCATACTTCGATCCAGATTTCCCCATGCCACTCTGCTAAATCCCAGACTTAGTAATGTAGCCACCCTTATCTTGACTTTTTCAATGGCTTTTGCTGTGTGATGTCAAGACAAACCTGGCCACATCCGCACTAACTCTTCAGTCTATTTCAATCCTGGCCTACTTAACCCTTCGGCCTATATTTAGTCTGTCATGGGGGTTACCCTATGCACGCTGCTAAATATTTTAGTCTGTCATGGGGGTTCCCTATGCACTTATGCTGATCAGTAGGGCAACCACGTATATCTGATCTGTTTAATCCAAAACAGCAGCCAAATAACTATCGTCAACATCCACAAGTCCCTTAGTATAATATACTTTAACCTACTTTATATTGTATTTAAAGGGATGGGTGTGATTTATAAGTGTCTAACTGTCTTAGGGGCCCGTGGATATTCTATAAACTTTCTAGTTTCAGAGATTTTACTTCATAATCAGCAATTCATTCACATTGTGCATCCAAGGTTTAGCCCACATACATACTCTTACTTCCGGCCAGGTGTGCCTCCTATGGGTCACAATCTGGATGCGTGGAAGTCCTAACAATCACTTGGGCGGGGATGGGTACCCGTCACTTCTGCAAGGATCAATTTGCAACCTGATCCTAATACAGACTAAACCCAGGGGCCAGAGGGAACACTTCGGACAGGCTGTTTGAGTGTTTTCTCTGTATTTGTTTTTTTCTGTATGTCTCGGGATCAGAAAACAAACGCTCCCTTATCTCAGCCATCTCACAGATACACTCACAGATTCGTGTCTACTCACACACCTATTCCTATAACATACAACACCTCATAGACAAATGGTGTTCATGGTTCCCAAATAGTTAAAAGAGACAATACCTGGACAGCAGCTAAAACAAGAGAAAAGTGCACAGTAAGAACAACATTTCTTACTCTCCGGTTTTGCGTGCAGTTCTCCGTTATCTTAGCTGTCATTCACCTTCGATCTGTGTTGAGATCCCGGACAAGAGCCCCCAAGTAATGTCGATGCAGAATTTACGTTATCCGTTAACGTAGGACATTATCTGCATTTGTCTATGAGTTCCAAATTAATGAATGCTCTCTCAATGGTGGATCTGAGAGAGCCCGGCCGGCCGGGGAGAGAGACCATGACACGCAGCGTCAGTGTTCAAACAGTCTCTGCCCTAGGGGGCGGATCCATCTTTATTTCTAGGAAAATTAGTGTAGGCGGTACCCTTAACTTGCAAACATAAACATTCTACATATGGTAACATACAGAATCCCAATCTCGTCTCTGGTATGTATCTTTAGCCCAAAAGAAATACAATGTCATCATGTTTTGTCACGTCTGCCTTTGTAACAGCTGAATGCAAAGTCATACACCAGAAGGCTTAGAATAGAATAGCCATCCCCCCTGTAGGCTGTTGTTTCAGTAGTTCTGTGAGCTCCTAGTTACACCTGTCCATAGCAGTACATATTAAGCACTTTTAGGTTCACACATATAAAGATATTAAAATATTTTTGCAAATCGCAATTTATGAAAAACTGTTTGGAAGCCACAATAGAATTCATGGTACATTCTGACCGCCTGTTTTCCTTACTTTTGAAAGTAAGACCCCTAAAAGCTATAACTGGCGACTAAATGAAACTTTATTAGACCTTCCTGAAGTCAAGGAGAAGATCAAACTTCAGTTAGAGGAGTTCTTCTCTCTAAATGACTGGCCTGATAAAGATAAACTCCCCTCATAAAGGCCCGTATTTGCCACTAGGCACAGGGGGTGCAGTGTCTAGGGAATTTAGCAAGGCGGGGCAGCTGTAGAAATGTTTTGGCCTTTTTTCTTAAAAAATTTACTTTGTGACCTGACCGACCAGCGGTCAGGTCACTCACAGGGCAGGGCGTGGCTACCCCAGTGCTTCTAAGAAACATCCTCTGTTCATAGATTGGACAGAACTGCTCACATGAGCAGCTGTAGCCAATCCGAGAACAGTTGGTGTGTCTCAGACTCAGGGCTCAGAGAGTTATCACTATGTTATCTGCAGTGTTACATAGGACTGCAGGTGAGATTTACTGCATTATCTGTACTCAGAGAGCTATAATTGTGTGCTATCTGTGGTATTAAATAGGACTGCAGGTAACATCTACTACATTACCTGTAGTCATAAAGTTATCACTGTGTGTTATCTGTGTTGCATAGGACTGCAGATAACATCTACTACATAATTTGTACTCAGAGAGCTATCACTGTGTGTTTTCTGTAGTGTCACATAGGACTACAGGTAACATCTAATACATTATCTGAACTTAGAGAGTTATCACTGTGTGTTATCTGTGGTGTTACATAGGACTGCAGGTAAGATCTGATACATTATCTGTATTAATGGAGTTATCAATGAGTATTATCTGGGTTTTACATAGGACTGCAGGTGACTTATACTACGTTATCTGCACTCCGAGAGTTATCACTGTGTGTTATCTGTGGTGTTACATAGGACTGCAGGTGACATCTATTACATTATCTGTAATCAGAGAGTTATCACTCTGTGTTATCAGTGGTGTTACATAGGACTGCAGGTAACATCTACATCATTTGTATTCAGAGAATTATCACTGTGTGTAGGGCTGGGCGATTTGTCAAAAAAATGAAATATAGATTTTTGTCAACCCTAGGGACGATATTTGATTTGAATCACGATTTTCTTATTTTTAGGAGTAATTAAGGAATTACTGTGCATGCATTACCCTTATCTAAAAAAAACTACCAAGACACAATTCTTTTACATAAGGGAATTGTAGGCACAGTTATTCCATAATATATACTGATTATCAGGTGCTATGTGTGATCACGCTCACTTATAAAAGGGACAATCCTGATAATCAACATATATTCTGGAATAGCTCTGCTGCAATTCCCTTATGTAAAAGAAATTTGTGTTGGTATTTTTTTTTAGATAAGGGAATGGCATGCACAGTAATTCCTTAATTACTCCTACTATTAAGCAGGCTAAAAAAAAGTATCTACTCTTTGTATGTAAGACAGTCCCTCTCCGCTCTGTACATATATACGACAGGCGGGAGACTGATTAATGTAAATCGAGGAGAGAGAAACTCTAAGACAGTCTCTCTCCTCTGTTCACATTAGACAGCCTCTATCTCAGTCTCCTGGGTGTGGGGGTCTTCCTCCTTGTCCTTCATTCTTATCTGGCTGCAGTGTCTCCTCCTCCATCCTGCACCTCCTCCCTGGGTCTCTCCTTTTCCCTGGAGAGCCCGCATGATCCAATGTGTGTCCTCGGGTTTCTTATCCTCTCCTTTTTCCATCAGTACACTGGTTGCAGGGCCAGGCAGCAACAGTTGTGCTGTGGGGTGAGGCGGCCTGGCAGGTGTGAGGAGGAAGGTGAAGACGTCAGGGGTAGCTGATGCTAAATAGGTCGGAGGTCAGGAGGGATGTCTCTAACTTGCAAAGGATTGGCAGTGACAATGCAGGACGGGTCTATGATACTTTGAGGGGACTCCACAGTGTCCTCCGTTTCAAACGACCTGGACAGGGAATCGGTCCTCACATTTTTGTCAGCAGGACGTTAGTGGAGTGCAAATTGGAAACGGGGGAAGAACAGCGACCACTTGGCTTGACGGGGGTTTAGCTGTGGAACAGTCTGGAGATAGGTGAGGTTCTGTGGTCGCTGTATATCAGGATGGGGTGAGCTGTGCCCTCGAGGAGATGTCTCCACTACTCCAGAACCAATTTGATGGCCAGTAGCTCCCCATCCCCAATAGAGTAATTGCGCTCTGCGGAGGAAAGAACTCTCGAGTAATAGCCACATACTATTGCCTTTCCTTTGAAGCGTCTCTGGAACAGAAGTGCACCTACATCAACAGAAGAAGCATCTACCTCCAACGAGAACTGCTGAGACACGTCAGGATGATGGAGGAACGAGGCTGAAGTGAAGGTATTCTTGAGGCTATTAAATGCTGATTCTGCCTCTGTAGTCCACACCTTGGCGTTCATACCTTTCTTAGTAAGGGTAGAGATGGGGGCCATCAGTGAAGAGAAATTTGGGATAAACTGCTGGTAGAAGTTAGCGAATCCCAAAAAACGCTGTAAGGCCCGCAGGCCCTGAGGATACTCCAAGACAGACTTCACTTTCTCAGGGCCCATCTTAAGACCCTGATTCGAGATGATGTAGCCCAGGAAGGGCAAATTTTTTTCAAAAGTACATTTCTCCAACTTGGCATACAGGCGATTCTCCCTTAATGCCAGCAGGACTTGACGGACATACCTCCGATGTGTTGTTGGATCTGGGGAGAAGATCAAAATGTCATCAAGATAGACTACAACACAGACATAGAGGAGATCTCAGAAGATATCGTTGAAAAATTGCTGGAATACCACGGGATCGTTACAAGGGCATCACCAGGTATTCATAGTGCCCGTCTCGAGTTTTAAATGCCGTCTTCCACTCGTCAACTTGACGGATTCGGATAAGGTTGTAAGCCCCAGGCAAGTCTAGTTTAGGAAAGATCTTGGCTCCTCGTATACGATCAAATAATTCTGAGATAAGTGGCAAAGGGTATTTGTTTTTGACCGTGATCTGGTTGAGACCACGGTAGTCAATGCAGCGTCGAAGAGATCCATCTTTTTTCTTTACGAAGATTTTCAAATGAAACCCCTCTCCAGATTCTCCTTTATATAGGCTGACATGTACTGAGTTTCTGGCAAAGAGAGGAGGCATACGCGTCCGCGGGGAGGTGAAGCATCAGGAACCAGTTCAATCGGGCAGTCGTACACCTGGTGTGGGGGAAGCATCTCAGCCTCCTTCTTACCAAAGATGTTCGCAAACTGCGCAAAATGTAAAAGGTAGTCCTGTCAACGACTGAGGCATAGAAGGCAGAACAGGATGAACATGTAAGGGTGTGTTCAAACTTGCTTACTAAAAAATGTCTGAAAATACAGAGCTCCTGATTTTCAGCCATTTTTTTTAGCAACTCACGTTTTTCGCTGCATTTTTTACGGCCGTTTGTGGAGCTGTCAATGAAAAACGGCTCAAAAAATGGCTCAAGAAGTGAAATGCACTTTTTCACAGCCGTTTTTTGAAAAACGGCCACGTAAAAAAACGGCACATCGGAACACAACGCAGTTTTTCCCATTGAGATCAATTTGGCAGATGTTTGGAAGCATTCTGCTTCCAATTTTTCAGCCGGTACTCGACCGTTTACGGCCCGAAAATTGGACGGAAATAAGCCATGTGAATATACCCTAAGGGTATGTTCACACGTCCAAATTACGGACGTAATTCGGGCGTTTTACACCTGGAATTACGTCCGAAATTACGGCTTGAAAGCATTGACAAACATCTGCCCATTGAAAGCAATGGGCTGACGTTTGTCTGTTCACACGAGGCGTATATTTACGCGTCGCTGTCAAAAGACGGCGCGTAAATAGACGCACGCACCAAAGAAGTGTCATGTCATTTCTTCAGACGTAAATGGAGCCGTTTTCCATGGACTCCATGGAAAACCAGCTCCAGTTACGTCCGTAATGGACGCAGCGTTCAAGCGCCTGCACATGCCGTTACGGCTGAAATGACGGGGCTGATTTCTCCTGGAAACAGCCCCGTAATTTCGGCCGTTACGGATGCTGCCGTGTGAACATACCCTAACAGGTAGCGGTGGAGACACGTGGAGCCCCACTGGAGAACCTCTCCGGAATTCCAGTCCAAGACTGGGGCATGAAGCCGGAACCAGGGCAGGCCCAGCAACACCGGATTGATGGCTTTGGGCAAATCGAGAAATGTAATCTGATTGGGATGTAATCCCATTTGGAGCTTCAGTGGCTCAGTCATCGATGGGATCGGGCACAGGAAGACCGTTCACTGAGGCAACAGCCAGGTATGTCTCCAAGGGAGCCCTCGGCAAGCAGAGCTGATCCACTATGTCCTGTTGGATGAAGTTTGCTACGGACCCGGAGTCCAGGTAGGCAGAGACATGGTGCGTCTTCTCACCGGACACTATGGTTACGGGAATGGACAATTTGGAAGAGTCTTTTATTTAGCGCCGTTCCGCCCAGGGTTGTCTCTCCAACCAAAGCTAGGCACTGGAGTTTTTTTGTTTTTGGGGGCACACATGCAAAAAATGGCCTCCGAGGCTGCAATAGACAGGGTCCCGAAGTGCGTCTGCATTGTTTCTCTTGGACAGACAATTTGAGGTGTAATACTTGCATAGGCTCCCCAGGTGGAGCAGCTGATGAGGGCAATAGGGGTTGCTGGAATGTAGGAGCCAGCCTAGGAAGTCTTCTGGCCCGGTGAACCTCTTGAGATCGTTCCTGAATCCTCATGTCAATCTGGGTAGCTAGAAGAATGAGGTCATCTAGGGTAGAAGGCAGATCTCGAGCGGCAAGCTCGTCCTTGATATCAGAGGATAGACCCTAATATGTGGCCACTAAGGCGTAATTGTTCCAGGTCAGCTCTGCCGCCAGGGTACGGAACTGTATGGTGTACTCGCCTACAGAAGTGTATTCTTGGCGCAGGGTCAGCAAGGATGCAGCTGCGGAAGAGACTCCTCCAGGTTCCTAAAATACTGTGCGGAAAGTTTGTATGAAACACTGTAAATCATGGATCTCTGGTCTCTGACGTTCCCAGATGGGATTCGCCCATGCCGGGCCCTTGCCAGTAAGGAGAGAGACTATGAATGCAATCTTTGCGCCATCAGAAGAAATGCTCTGGCATGTAGGTTGAAGTCGATCTGGCACTGGTTCAGAAATCCCCTGTAGGCTCTTGCGTCTCCGTCGTAGCGAGGAGGTAGTGGCAGCGAGAATCAGAAGTCGGCACTGGTATTGACAGGGGGTGTAGAAGGAGGAACAGCCGGAGCAACAGGAACAGGTGCTGTGGTGACTGTAGCTTGCGCATCCAGCCGATGTGCAATGGAATTCATCACCAGGAACAGTTGGTTCTGTCGTGACCAATGGTCTTGTATGTCTGCCTGCATTGCTTGTGATGTCTTCATGGTCTTGGGTTGGCCAGCAGGGTCCATGGCCTGAGCGTACTGTCACGATCTGTGGCTATGTGGACCCACTAGGCCACACCGTCGTAGCAGAGTAGCAGCTGGCCCAACAGCAGTGTACCAAATATCAAGTCAAAGCACAAGGGTACCTGTAATATTCCAGACAGTAGCAACGACTTAGGCACAGATGGATCCTTGGCAGGAGATGCCAAACGTGGCGGATGACACCAGACGTGGTGTAAGCCGAAAGGTGATGTAGACGGCACAACACGACTTCAACACTAGAGATGGCACTGGAAAAAATACAGCACGGGACACAGGATACAGATAGCAGGGCACGGGAACACAGGGAACAGGATACGACTAAGGGACCATGTGCAAGACTAACATAGGAATACAAACAACGCTCAGGAAAGGAGTGAAAGGGCAGAGCCCCTTTTATAGTTCAGAGATTAGGGCTAATTTGTAACATATTTCATGTGCTTGCGCTGGCAATTTAAGGCTGGGCACGAGCATCCGCTCGCACCCTACAGAACACTGCAGAGCGGAGTGGAATTGACTGCTGGCGTCTCCTGGGGAGGAGATGCGGGACAGCACTCACAGAGCCATGGCCATCGAGGGGTGAGTCAGAACGACGGTCCGCAGCCATGGACATTACACAAAACAGATAACATACAGTGATACCTCTCTGAGTACAGATAATGTAGTAGATGTTAGGCTTCGTTCACATCAACGTCAGGGTTCCGTTCATGGGTTCTCCTGATGGAAAGGTCTGACTGAACCATGAACGGAACCCCGATGCAGATGTGAAAAAAGCCTTACCTATAATCCTATCTATAGCCTCAGATAACTCGCTCAGTACAGATAATGTAGATGTTACCTGCAGTCCTATGTAACACCATACATAACACACAGTGATAATGCTCTGATTACAGATAACGTAGTTGATGTTACCTGCAGTCCTATGTAATACCACAGATAACACAGTGATAACTCTGAGTATAGATACTGTAGTAGTGTTACCTGCAGTCATATGTTACACCACAGATAACACACAGTTCTAAATATATGAGTACAGATAATATAGAAGATTTTACCTGCAGTCCTATGTAACACCTCAGATAACACACAGTAGGGACAGGGTGATTAATCAAATTAATTTGATTAATTCAACCATTAATTGAAGTATGATTCTGATTCTAATCAGAATCGAGAAATCAATATTAGCCCTGACTCTATGGCAGCGGCTTTTCATTATGTCAGGAGGGGGTGCTGGAGGAAGAAGCCGCTATGGCAGCAGGGACTCCAGCACCTGCAGGCTCTCCAAACTTAAACCCTCTAGGGAGGACTTTTGTTCAGTTGGCAAACAGGAGAAGAATTCTCCACTGGGGACACAGCTCCAAACTGGCTGGGCACGCTAGTGTTCACAACACTCGAGACCTGATAACTCATCATTTCTGGTGGCCCATGCTGCCCAAAGATATTGTGGACTTTGTCTCTTCCTGTACTGTTTGTGCTTCCAACAAGATTGCTCACTCCAAACCTGCTGGTCTGCTCCAACCTCTGCCTGTACCCAATGCCCCTTGGCAGCACATTGTGATGGAGTTTGTCACAGACCTTCCCCCCTCAGTAGGGTGCAATAAGGGTGGTGGTGGACCGGTTTACAAAGATGGCAAATTTTATCCTGTTGATCGGCCTACTTTCTGCTCCTCGACTGGCAAATCTCTTTATTCAGCACATCTTCCGCTTGAAAGGCACATCGTGTCCGATCGGGGGTTTCCATTCACCTCAAAATTCTGGAGAGACCTCTGTAAACTCCTGGATGTGAGATTGGACTTTTCCTTCAGCCTATCACCCCCAGTTCAATGGTCAAGTCGAGAGGATTAACCAGATCATGGAGAATTATCTCCGCCACTTCATCTCCATGCAGCATGATGACTGTGTACAGCTTCTTCCATGGACCGAATTCTTGTATAACAACCACACAGGCGAGTCCACCACTTTCACACCATTCTACATTGTGTACGGTCAACATCCTAGAATACCTCTTCCTGTGTCAGCTACATCTCAGGTACCCACAGCTGACTCTGCATTTGGGGACTTTCTGCAAATCTGGCAACAGACCCGGTCCTCTATTCTGCTGGCAGTCGATCGCATGAAGTGAAAGGCAGATATAAGAAGAAGAGAGCCACCCTAGTATCTTCTGGGTACCAAAGTCTGGCTGTCCTCTAGGAATATGCGTATGACGGTGTCTTAAACCAAATTTGCTCCCAGGTTCCTCGGACCTTTTGAGATCCTGCAACAGATTAATCCTGTCTCCTATAAGCTTCGGCTGCCTTCTACCCTCAGAATCCCCAACTCCTTTCATGTGTCCCTCCTGAAGCCTGTGGTCCTGAACCGCTACACTAAAACTCCTAGCCCTGCATTGCTCCCAGCGGTTCTTCCGATGTGTTTGAGGTAAAGGAGATTCTGAACTTCAAGAAAGTAGGAGGAAGAATATTTGGAGGATTGGAAGGGGTTTGGTCCAGAGGAAAGGTCCTTTGAGCCAGAAGAGTACCACTATGCCCCTGCCCTCATTAAGAAATTCTTCTCTTGCTCTGGTCCCAAGAAGAGGGGGCGTAAGAGGGGGAATACTGTAAAGTCCATGGCCGCGGACCGTCGTTCTGACTCACACCTCGACAGCCACGGTCATGGATCTGTGAGTGATGGCGTGCATCTCCTCACCAGGAGATGCCAGCACTCACTTCTGCTCCACTCTGCAGTGTCACGTAGGGTGCGCGCACATGCTCGTGCCTGGCCTTAATGGGCCAGCGGGCGCACATGAAATATGTTAAAAATTAGCCATAATCACTCTGGACTATAAAAGGGTTTCTGCGCTTTCAATCCTTGCCTGAGCGTTGTTTGTATTCCTGTTAGTCTTGCAAATGGTCCCTTAGTCGTATCCTGTTCCCTGTGTTCCAGTGCCCTGCTACCTGTATCCTGTATCCTGTGCTGTATTTGTTCCTGCGACATCTCTAGTGTTGAAGTCATGTTGTGCCGTCTACTTCGCCTGCTGGCTTACAACCCGTCTGGTGTCATCCACCACGTTTGGCATCTCCTGCCGCCAAGGTCCCATCTGTATTTAAGCTGTTGCTACTGTCTGGACTTTTACAAATACCCTTGTGCTTGGACTTAATATTTGGTACACTGCTGTTGGGCCAGCTGCTACTCCGCTACGGCCCAGTGGGTCCACATACCCACAGATCGTGACATGGTTTTACATTTGACTGCAGGTAACATCTACTACATTATCTTTACTATGTATACATGTGCCTGTGTGTTTATATATGTGCCATTATGTATTTGTATATGTTCCAGTATGTGTATAAATGGAGACAGCGCTCTGCAAACGCTAATGCCACCTAAACGCTAAAGATAAATAAATATGCATTACTGCTGAATCTACTTACAATAGGGAGGTTCTTAGCGCACATTTTGATCAAATTGTGTGAGCCTACCTGCCAAAACAAGGTGTCCTCTACAAGGTGGGAACCAACCCTGATCATACACCCAGAATTGTGACTAAGCCTACATATGTCTGGGGATGGTAGGAACCAGCATTAGGCATGGTTTACACGAGTGTGTGCGTTTTGCGCACGCAAAAAAACGCGGCGTTTTGCGTGCGCAAAAGGCACTTAACAGCTCCATGTGTCAGCATCATATGATGCGCGGCTGCGTGATTTTGCGCAGCCACCATCATTATGACACTCCGTTTGGATGTTTGTAAACAGAAAAGCACGTGGTGCTTTTCTGTTTACATTCAGAGTTTGACAGCTGTTGCGCGAATCACGCTGTTCGCACGACGGAAGAGCTTCCGTGTGACCTGCGTGATTTTCACGCACCCATTGACTTCAATGGGTGCGTGATGCGCGAGCAGCGCACAAATATAGGACATGTCGTGATTTTTTTTCAGCAGACTCACGCTGAGCAAAACTCACGGACAGTCTGCATGCCCCCATAGACTTACATAGGTCCGTACGACACGCGTGAAAAGCACGCGCGTCGCACGGACGTATATCACGCTCACGTAAACGAGGTCTTAAATTAATTAAAATCAGGAGTGCAAGATCAAAAATGTTGGCAGTCACTAAACCCGCATATATGCAATACATAAGAGGAAACAAAGTTTGATCAGTACATTCCAACAAAATGAAACAAAACATATATATATATATATATATATATCTCTTTACTTTAACCCTTTAGTGACCAGTCTATTGTAGGCCTTAATGAGAAAGCTATTTTTAATGTTTGTTCATCATCTTTTTCAAAGAGCTATAACTTTGTTATTTTTGCGTCTACATAGCTGTATAAGGTCTTGTTTTTTGCGGGACAAGTTGTGTTTTTGATAGCACCATGTTGGGGTACATATAATTTATTGATGAACTTTTATTAACTTTTGTTGGGTGGAATAGAAAAAAAACAGCAATTTCGCCACTCTTTTTTTGCCTCCTAAATTTACTCCGTTTACCGTGTGGTATAAATAACACAACAATTTTATTCAACGGATCGTTACAATTGTAACCAAATTTATGTAGATTTTTAATGTTTTACTACTTAAACAGTAAAAACACTTTTTTTTCAAAATTATTTGAAGAGCCATAACTTTTTTATTTTTCTGTCGATGCAGCTATATGAGGGCTTTTTTTTGGCGGGACGACTTGTAGTTTTGATTGGTACTAATTTGGAGTACACATGACTTTTTGATCACTTTTTATCACATTTTTTTAAAGCAGTTTTTGCATTGTTTTTGATTTTATTTTTTATGGTGTTCGCCAAGCGGGTTAAATAATGTAATATTTTTTTTTTTTATAAATTCTTTTATTTATCAATTTTCCAAACATAACACGTTAATGCAAAAAGAATATGCAAGCATATAGTACTTTGGCACGCAGGCCGGTAAATGAGGTCATCTTATATTATGTGTGTGCAAACAGAGAAATATCAACAATAATTGGGGCTAGGCCCATGCATCCCGAACCTGCAGATATGCACTAAGGCCCACAGTGAAGCATATCTTAAAAGGGGATAAGAACAAGGAGAGGATAAAAAAGGAAAGACCGGGGAGGGAGGGTAAGGGACGAGTTCTGATGTTATATGCCCTGCAAAGAGTATAAATCAGGAGGCTACGATGTTCCTGAACTCCAATGATGATTGAAACCTGACCCAATGATACCAGGTCTTAATGAACTTGGCG